>NW_020664373.1:2873936-2938573 GCF_002925995.2 Terrapene triunguis
AGATAGATAGATAGATAGATAGATAGATAGATAGATAGATAGATAGATAGATAGATAGATATTATTGAGCCTATAGTAGTACTGTTCTGACTTTTAAAAAATGACTTTAACGTCTCCTCTCAAACTGTCTTCGAATTATTCATGGATCTTTTATGTAGTGGGGAGTAGTTTAGGAGAGTAACTGACAAATAGTTTCATTTGAATTCATTCCATCACTACTGTGTAATTGAACTCACTGTCAGTGAAATAAAAATATGTGGCTTCAAGATATCCAAAAAATGTTCTTGGCCCATCCTTAATTTATTTTTTTATAGAACTAGTTGAATAACAGTGAGGGAAATAATGGGATAGGGGCAAGTTATTTTGAAATGTTTTCCTGACTTTTGTTGTTGATGAATTTCAATCGGTTCTATTGCTTGACAAAACAAAACAAAAACAAAAACAAAAACAGGAAATACATACCACCTCCCCCAACCCCCTATTTTACATCAGTATTTCAACATTTGAAAAGTATTAAGCAGGTCTAATTTTTAAAATTGCATCTAGAAGGCACTGACACTAATGTTCTCAAGTTGGGACAGAATCCTTTTTCTCTATTTGTCGTTGAATGAGGAAAAATTCAAGACCTTACAGAGTAAGCAGAGTTTCTTCTTCTGCCCCTTTCCTCCAATTTAGTTATGGGAGTGTGGTTGTGGAGAGGTGGACCGGGTGACAGTCCACATTCATTGTGCCTTGTGGCTTCCCACCTCTTTGCAGTGGTAGAAAAGATAGAAAAGTTTCAATCCAATAGATAACTGTTATCACACTGATAACCCATAAAAGGGAAGAGTAGTAAGCAAAGTAGCAGTGCCTATATTTAAGGTTGCCCAACACATTATAAGACCCTGTTTTCAATTGCAAATATTCTGAAGGATTTTAACTGCTTGGGTTAAAATTTTATTTGCAGGGTGCTTGCCTCAGGCTGAATATTTTTGGAACATTTTACCCAATAGTAATTTCTGGAAACAAGTTTTAGAAAAAATATGTTTCATCCATGTTAAAACTTCTGGCTAAATTTTTCTTGAAAATCTCTAACATCTGCATACAACAGAGCAGGGACTTGAAAATTTGTCAGTGGGTGTCCTTTGAGTTGTGTCTTTTGCCATCATCCCTATGAAAACCCGCTCAAATCTGGCCAAATTATAAGACTCTGAAAAATCTCAGTTTTCACAAACACAGTAGAGACTTCCTAGAGCTTTGTAGATTAACTTCCTGAAATCTCATCTATGCTGGGCATGCTCCAACAAGGGGTTTCTGGGGAGTGGACAGGACTTGTGCTAGAATTGCAGTTCCTGGTTGCTCTGGAGCATGGTGGGTCTGGGTCCAGGTACCTGAACTGAGAGCAGAGAGACTGCCACTCCTGTGCTCTCTCAAAGCTCTGATTGACCCAGGCAACATGGAGGAAGAAGCCACCTACATCACAAGCAGAGAGAATAAAAGGTGGACGTGGAGGAAAGCACAGGGGGAGAAGATTGGGGAAAGAAGCCTGGGTTGGGGAGTAGACTAGGACTGGAAGCTGAGGGAGAGACTGGGAATCAGAAAGGGAAATTGGGGAGGACTGGGAACCAGTGGTTGTGGGGGAGGCAGATTGGACAAGGAGCTAGGGGTGGGGGGAGACTGGCACTAGTTAGAAATAGAGATTGGGACTAGGAACCAGTGGTGCAGGAAGGAAAGAGAGAGACATTTTATGGGGAGCCAGGATGTGATGGGAGAAGTGGGACTGGCTGGGAAAAGAGACTGGAACAAAGAGCATGATGGGGTGTCAGACCAAGATTGGATGAGGACCCCAGGGAGGTGCACTGGGACTGGCTTAGAGTGGGGATGGGGAACATAGGCATTGGGGAGACTGAAGGATGGTGAAAGTGCTGAGCACCCACAGCTGCAACTGAAGTCAATGAGAGC
Source organism: Terrapene triunguis (assembly GCF_002925995.2). NCBI lineage: Eukaryota > Metazoa > Chordata > Testudines > Emydidae > Terrapene > Terrapene triunguis. The sequence goes on from NW_020664373.1 coordinate 2,875,878, forward strand.
AGTACTTTGAACATATTAAATGCTATATGATGCTAAGTACTCTGAAAAATCAGGTCCAATGTGTGGAGCACCGAGTTCTAATCTCCAGTTGTTAGCATGACAGAATAATGCTGGGGCAAGCGTGCATCTCTATTGCACACCTCAGAAACATGGTAAAAGCAGAGAATCATCGCACATTCTTGCACTGATACCAGTGTGAAGATCATACACCAGATTTAGCAAAACATCTGGAACACCAACTCATTTCAGTGTAAGTCAAAGTGTTGACCTGACAACAGAATCAAAAGCTGCTGTGGTGTTGATATATTCCATGTAAAATGAGCGGTAAAATTCTTGGTGCAGCTCAGACACAAGCCAGAGGGTAAAGTCACAGTCCATTGTTGACCACCCAACAGTCAAATCTCATTGCTGTGGATAACGAAGTCTGTTAAAGAGTGTCTGCATTATACCAATCAAAACATGAGCAAAGACCTTTCCAGGGACTGATAACAATGTGATCAACCTGCAGTTACCACACTCAGAGCAAGATCCTTTACCCATGTACAGACACTATGATGGCATCTTTCCATTTTGCTGGTACTTTTCCCAATGCCCAGATTTTTAAAAACAGTTGATGCAAGCCAATGGTTACTGGCCAATGTTCCAGGCAATTGTGAGCAGCTTAGGTGGAATACGGTCAGGTCCAGCAGCACATCCATTCCATAACATACACATAGAGGTATTCAAAAAGACAGGAATTTCATAACAACTTCTTATCATCCACCAGAATTCATAAGCTGCATGGACACATTGTCCATATATTCACACCAGCCCCCCGAACACTTTGCTCAAACTAAACCCAAGCCAAATTTTTTGTTGTTTCAAAAAGATGAGGGGAAAAAGTTATTTTTATCTCTCTGAACTTCCAAATTCTGATTTAAATCAGAAGCAGACCTGACAGAAATACTTTGAATTAGATTGTTTTTGCAAGATTCCCAGATCAATTAAACAGACTCAAGTCTTTCTTGGGTTTGTCAGTGAAAGGGAGCTATATAGATGTGAAAGTCATAGCCTCAGTCTGTAGAAATTGGTGTATTTCCTTTGACTTTTTTTACCAGCTCAAGATTTGACCCAGAGAATGTACTTTTTGTTTGAGATCTTGAACTTGTGCTATTTATTTCCATTCTGTCTCTTGTTCTAAAAATATATCAGTAACTTTGTTGACTCCAAAGTGACAAGTGGCTCAGAGCTGAAGAAACAGTGGGGACAAGTATTAATGACACCAGGCGAACAGGCTAAAGTTAGTGCATTTTACCATGGTCTTGTCAAACAGAATTCACAAAAGAACTGAGGAAAGTTTTAAAATAAATGAAATTCACGTGTCACAACCATATCAATAGTTTTTTTATGAAACTATGATATGAAAGCCCAATTAACTCTTATTAGAGACTTATTTGATATTAAGGGCAACCTAAATGTAATTGTCTAGATCATATATACTGAATGGTCCAAAATAATATTTGCTCCCTTCTAGAATTCTCTAGATTTCATAAGAAGAGAACTGAAAGATTTAGGAGAACTAGTAATACCTTGAGATTTGCCCAATCAGCTCAAATGTTGTTGGGTATTGTTGTTATTTTTAGAAGAGCAATGATAAGATAATAAATTAAATGAACTAGAGAAATGTCACAAACTTTTAATGCCTATTTGAAACCTATTTATTAATAAATCCATTAGTGACTTGATGGTGGAACGTGCTTTCTTTTAAAGAAAATTGGAGTCAACATTACCAGATTCACTCTTCCCATCTTATAGCAATAGGTTTGCACTTCATAACCCTTTAGGGCTTGAATTGGTTTGTAATTCTAGCCTTTTTTTTCCTGCCAGCCCACACTGACTATACTGGTTCTTGACTTCAGTCCCTTAAACCCAGATCTACAAAGGGACTTAGGCTAGGTCTACACTACAGCTGGGTTCCGACCTAAGATACGCAACTTCAGCTACGTGAATACCGTAGCTGAAGTTGCGTATTTTAGGTCGGCTTACCTGGCGGTGAGGAGGGGGAAAGCCGACCGCTGCCACGCTGCCGCCGACTCCGCTGCCGCCTCTTGCCGAGGTGGATTTCCGGAGTCGACGGCAGAGCGATCAGGGATCGATTTTACCGCGTCCTCACGAGACGCGGTAAGTCGATCCCCGATAGACTGATTGCTACCCGCCGGATCGGCGGGTAGTGAAGACATACCCTTAGGCATTATGAATAACTAAATGACTAACTGGGCCAGAGACAGAGTGAGAATCACTCCATAGCCATCGGTTAGATAACTCACCTGAGAGGTGGCAGATCCCTGTTCAGATTCCTTCTTCTCGTCAGTCAGAGGGATGACTTGTACTAGGGGTCTCCCACATCCCAGGGGAGTGCTCTCACCACTAGGCTAACGGTTATAAGGGAGTTGTTGCTACTGCCACCACCACTGGGGGAGTTAGGCAGCCTCCAAGCATGCCTATATCAGAGTTGGCCCTGCATGCGAGTTAGGCAGAGCAGCACCTATCTTACCCCATTCGTGGATCACACTTGGGTTTAAGTAGACGAAAGTTGTCTGGATGCCTAGAGTGGGTCATTAGTGCACATGCACAGAGGTAGAAATAGAGGCACCTAGAGAACTTGTACAGCAAATAACGAGTGAGTTTAGGCACCTACAGGGTCAGGTGGAAGCCGAGTGGGAGTTTTGTGGAACACTGTAGTGCCTAAAAACAGGCCTTAGGAACCTAAATTGGGGGCCAAGGCACCTAAGTACCTATGTGGATCCAAGCCTTATTATCTGATCCTACTCCCATTTAAGTTAATCAATGGGAGTCTTTTCAATGACCTCAGTGGGTTTTGGATCAGCCCCTTGAGGCTCTAGTGACAGCTGAAAGCCGCGCTACTGTTCAGTATATCTCCAGCAGATGAGTTCTATCCACTTCTAGCCTGCCCCCAAACCACATTCTCTTCCCTCATACTGGACACCAAAGGGAGAGAGGTAGCTTTTCTGGCCATGCAGGCTTAACAGAGGGAGGAAATTCACTCTAAATGGGGTGGGTCAAGCTAGCAGGTAGTAGTATAATGGGAGAATGCTTTGCCAGCTGAGATAATGCAGGATAAGGGGTGGATCCTAAGGAATGAGGATGGGTCTGATGGCTAGTAAATTTGGACGGATAGGAATGAGCAGAAAAAAGTCATAACACTCCTCCATCTCTCCTTCCTTTCTTCTTCAGCCCCGAGAACAGAGAATGCCTATTCCTCATCAATTTGCATCAGTTCATGCATATGCTAGCAGATATGAATTTAGCCTACACAATGCCTACCCCAACTAAGAAGCTCTATGATGACAGCTTGAAAAAACTATACAAAGGAAAAGGGGAAAAGAACATTTCAAAACTTGAAATCAAGATCAAATAATTTTGAAAAATTGATGAGTGGTGAAGAATATAGGAAAGTCATCATATTTGTGTATACATATAAAGGAAGCTGGCAGAGTGGTTGGCTAATATGAAAAAAAAGGGCACTGACAACTTTTTATCTGGGGTTGGAGGTAGAGTTTAATAAAAAACAGTTGTTGAATGTCACTTTAATGAGTAGTTTTGTACTATAACTAAATGTATCCACTTTTCTGTTCTAAACTCAGTGTTTCCTTTATTCATTAATGTAATCCCTAAAATTTGAGGGACGAAAGCCACCGTAACTCCCCAATTGTTTATACCCATAAATGATGGGGAAGGAGTTTCAATTCAGCAGAATCTCTAGGCCAAATATAGAGGAGAATTTTCATACCAGTAATGTCCTGGAGGAGATTAAGGCAGGTGTGATGGTAATGTGAAGATATGGCATTCCAGCACTTTTTTTCTATATTCAAGTCCTATGGGCCTGTTTCCAAAATCCACTGATGTCAACTGAAGTGAACAGAAAGACTCCCATTGGCTTTGGACTGGGTCCTCACTCTTTTACCACCAGAAGCTTTTATTAAATAAACAGGTTTCACATTTAATGTTCTTTGTATTATTAAAATTTTTAATTTACCCAGTAGCTTAATGTCAGACATACTTCCAGTAAACATGAAGTCTTAACATTTGATCCTAGCTTCACAAAAGTAGTAAATGCCCTGCCAAAGACCAGGTGTGAAAATGAAATTGCTGTACAAAATTCACTGGCTCTCACAAGAAAGATACAGAGGTGCTCAACCTGAACTCTAGATCTCAACATAACTGAGCATTGTGGAAGTTTGGGTATAGTCCCAAACTTTGTGTTTCAGAACCCTCCTTACAGGAAACTGCAAGCAAACATTTAAAAATATCAGGGTTAGTTGGTGGGGTTTATTTATTTATTTATTTTTTAGTCAGAGACATTCATCATCATTTGAATGATTTTTTTCCCTGTAACAAAAGCTGTTATATTTTTAAAGTAATTACATTTTAGCTATCATTACACACACAGCTCCTGAATCACCATCTTAATTTATTCTCCTTTTTGTGTTATATTTAATAAAACGAACATCTATTTTAGCATCACTGACGTTTCACTCCATTTATACATTTGTGAAGCTGTCGATTAAGTGCCTATTGCAATGATTAATCTTTCTCCTATTGACTTTTTTTGAAAAAATATTCAGCAATTTAAATAGAAGAGTTTGTTACCCCTCTGAAATGTGTATTTCCTCTCAAAATGAGGGTAGTTATAAATCACTTCATAGGAATGATATATTGAAGTGACTGGATCAGTGAATCACCCATAAATCCATGCAGTGTCAGTACTGGGCCAGGCATGACATTATCTCAAATTACCTGATGCAAGCAGATGAGGAATATCCATCTCCTGCATTTGGTGCTGCATATGTGCATTTGGCCATCATTCAGGAGTAAATCGTTTGGCCAGCAGCTGGGACAAGTAGCCAGACTGGGTGCTGGGTAGATGTGCAATGGAGTATAGTGGGGAGAAACCCCCATTTTCACCTCATGTTGTGCAGCCACTTACATGTTCCAAGCAGAAAAAAGGAAGATGTGTACAATGAGCCCCGCTCCACCCCTCTTCTGGGCTACTCACACCCTGTCTTCTTCACCCCTGCCTACTGCCTTGCAACTGGCCTCTGCGGGATATACTCCATGTTGCACAGGAGTTGCTAAGCCATTTGTGTGATCCCCTGGAACCTTGCCACCTCTTTCCTACAGTGAAACTGCACTATTCTGTTGCCAGGGAACTCCACTGCCAAAGACACAGGGATAGGATTGGTCCCTTATTGCATGGAAGTCAAAATGTTAAGAAAAAATATTCAGTACAAAAAGAAAAACTCATAGTAACGTTAAGTGAGGTTATAAAGTAACCAAAATTAAGAAAGTCCAAATTAAGTTTGTAGCTAGAAGTCTTACCTCTACTTCTTCATGTATATGCACTATAATCCATGTCCTATTATAATGTATAATGTTCTGACTTAAAATGTTATATAAATTTCTGTTCGTATTTCATTACCTGCTGTGTTTCACCTCAGAAATAGCTAAATTCTAAATGGCAAGCAAGGTGATACCTGTCTAAATCACAAAATTATTAGAAATCCTTTGGGATAAACTTAATATGCTGATTTTATCAGTGGTGTAATCTCTGCCAAATCAGTTAGAAATGTGTATTCAAATGATGTGGGACTAGATCTCAGCTCAGTTGCCACCCTGATCAATAAAATATAAGTTTTCCTTTTCTTTTTAAAATGGACAGACCATGTAAAATGATGACTAGAGAGTTTTCCCTCACTGGTAGAATTCCAGAAGCACTATACTTATTTATGCCAACACAGATTTGAATTTGGAGATTTTAGGGCAAGATAGAAACAGTTTTATAATTCTTACTCAGAAAAAAAATGAAATGCCAGTTTCCTGCTTGTTAAAAGATTATGACATTTCCAACATAGGTTTTATGATAAAAATATAACCTATCTCATATGTGTCTGGAATTCGGTACATGAATAACTTGCCACTTGAAATTAAGTTCTGTCTGACATAAGACAAATAACTCATATGTTTAACAAGGTCTCACTCAAGAAGATTTCTGCAAACTGTCCTCACAAAGTCTATCACAACCTCTTTACTACCAAATCTCAGGGCATCTGCTCCTTTGTCACCCTCCTTTACCTCACTACTGCGTCTGACACTGTTGATCACTGACTCCTTGAAATCTTCTTTTTTCTTGATCTTTGCAATGACATCTTCTTTTGGTTCTTTTCCTATCTCTTTGGCCATTTCATTAGCATTTCCTCAAGTCATAAAAGATTGCCCTATCCCTCACAAGAATCATGGCATGTCAGCCTCCAAATTCCACAGAACATGATTATTATAAGCAGGTCTCACAAGTTACACTGCTGTGAAGGAGGTACAGTAACAATTATAAGCCATTTTAGAGTAAACTGAGGCACAGATTCTGTTCTCAGTGACAGCACTGTAAACTCCAAATAACTCATTGATTATAATGGTTTACACAGGATTTACAGCCATTTAATGGCAAGCAGAATGTGGCCCAGAGGGATTAAGGGTAGGGTGACCGTTTTTAAAGGGAGAGTCCAGTTTTGGGGGACTTTTTCTTATATAGGTGCCTATTAACCCCCACCCCCTGTCCCGTTTTTTCACAATTACTATCTGGTAACCCTAATTAAGGGTCTGATCCAACTCCCATTAAAGTGAATGGAAAGTCTTGCATTGACAGCTGAATTGGATCTATCTTCCAGTAAACTCAAGAAACTATTCATTCCTAAATGGGATGAAAACAAACAGAAAGTGAATATTATTTTATTTTATTTTTTTAGTAATAGCTTTATTATTTTTCATCAAGTCATGTTTCATATGATAAAGTCATTATTGTTTCAATCCAATCAAGTAACCTGAGCACCACAGAAGCAGATCCTGAAGCACATACAGGTCAATTCTCCTTAATGTTGATTCTTTCAAAAACTGAACAAACCTTTAGCTCAGTGGGCAAGAAAAACAAGCAGTGATTGATTTAGTGCAGCATAGCAGAAAGCAAATATTTGGACTGCTCTGATGATTTTTGTGTGTGTCCTTATTTTCGAGATCACTAAAAATGCCTCTTCTGTGAATTGTTGAGCAAGCATTGCTCTTTCCATGTTGCTTGATATACTGTTTTTGATGAGCCTCATTCTTTTTGGGGGGATGTGATTACTCAGTGAACCAAGTTTTATGTCAAACTATTTCAGCCGAGTGGGAGAGGGACGAGTTCTAAAGGAGAGAAAAAACCCACCCCAGTCTTTCACTCCTCTCCTCTGCTACCTGGTATTAGCAGACAAAGGAGTGAAAGCCAATTGACAACATACAAATGCAAAAGCTGGCTCTGAATAACTTCTGTGCTACTTGAAATACATTCTGAATCTCCTCAGAGGAATGTGTGCTATATGCCATAAATGCAATGTGGGAGGCTGTCAAGGACAACCAAGAGAGCGCATTATGTTAGTGACTTCAGTATTTCATACCTATGTTTGTAATGGAAAAAGCATTTACATGGAGAAATAGTGACTCACAGAAGCTCTTTTGATATTACTGTACTCTTTGTTACTTTTACAAAAGTTGTATGATTTCATGGTGTATTTAACTGTACAGCACATGGAATCTGCCTCTTTTTGGATTCTTGTTTTTCTGATTGTAGTTACTGAAGGACAGAAGTGATTCACACAAAGCTGACAAGCATTATTATTATTATTTGTATAGCAAATAGTAATGCATTGTAATAAGCATGCACTATACCAGTTCTGCGATATCCTCACTTCTAACCTGCAACCCATTTTACTTTATACTCAATTAGCTGTCATCATCGAGGTCAAGGTGCTATAAAACAAACCACCTCAGACACTGCAGAACATTTTGATTCCAGTCCTGGAATTGTTTCCACACAGATGGACCCCGAAGCCTCATTGACTTAAATGAGGCTTCATGCAGGGGTCCAGCAGTGCATATCCCTTTGCAGGATCTAGGCCTAAGTAAACTACAACAAAAACCTCCTCTCTTCCACCCTGTTCATAACAGATACAATTTTAAAGGACACTGTGATAAATGAAGGGGCGGGGAGGTAGCTCCCTTTTATGGACCCAGGCAGCCAGTTAGCTATAAAATCCCTCTTAGTAGCTGTTCTCTACTTGCTTTACCTGTAAAGGGTTAAAAGTCACTTCAATGCATAGGTAAAAGAAAGTAAGTGAGCACCTAGCCAAAAGAGCCAGTGGGAAGGCCAAAACTTTTTAAAATTGAAACAAAACTCCCCTTTTGTCTGTCTGTAGTGGTTCTCCCAAAAAGAGGAAACAGGGCAGCAACTTTGCTGTAAAAAGCTTTGGGCCAGGTATAAAAAATAATCAGATTATACCTAAAAACTACTTATTTAATACCCCAAATATGTAAGTAAATCAGGAAATATCTAGAAAGACGTGATTAGGTTTAGCTCTTCTTTATTTCTTTATGGCTTGTGGACTCGTCTGTGCTAACCCCAAATGCTTTTGTTTTCCTTGTAACCTTTAAGCTGAACCTCAAGAACGTTATTCTTAATGCTTAATCCTTGCAAGTGTTTTTTTTTAAATCTAGCAATAGCCTGAGTTTCCAGATGTATTTTCTTTCTTTTTGTTTTTAATAAAATTTACCTTTTTTAAGAACAAAATTGAACTTTTGTGTCCTAAAAGGTTTGTGCACGTGTTGTTTAATTAGCTGGTGGCAAAAGCTGATGTCCTTTGTTTTCTTCTCACCTCTTCGCTGTAGGGGGGTGAAAGGGCTTAAGGTACCCCACAGGAAGGAATTCCCAAGTGCGCCTTCCTGAGCTCTCAAAGAGGTTTTGCACTTTGGTGGTGGCAGCATCTACCAATGCAAGGTCAGAAAAAAGCTGTAACATTGGAAGTTTAATACAAGCCTGAAGTGGCCAGTATTAATTTTTAAAGTCCTTGCAGGCCCCCACCTTCTGCACTCAAAGTGCCAGAGTGGGGAATCAGCCTTGATATGGTGGCAAAAGTGGGATCATTCTGAACCAGAAGCACAGACCTCAGGATTTTAAATGGACACATTTTTCCTTTTGGCAGCCTGCAAAGCCAGGGAGGTTTCTTTTCTTTTCTTTTTTCTTTTATTTCTGCCTGAGGGGGAACAGGCACACAAAGGGTTCAGCCTGCCAAGCCAGGGAATCCAACAAGCAGTTTATTTATTTTTTCCTTTTCTAGCTTTGTGGCAATGAAATAGCTAGGCTAGAGTAGGGCAGCCCTGTGCATGAGGTTGCGGTCGGGCACCGAAACCCTAGAGCAACCAGTCCTCCCAAAGCAGCACACCACAGAGAAGACAGACCCAAATCAAGCCCAGACATCCAGCTCCATGGCAAAAATGCAGGGAGGGGTTGGGGGACCAAAAAGGGAAGGGTCAGCACTCCCCTCCCGGGATCCCGGTGCCAGGATGGAGGGATGCCCTTAACCCAGGCCGATTTCTAACTGTGGAAGAGAGGAATTTCTTCCTAGCGATGAAGCGCTTAGAGGCGGAAGCGGAGGAGAAGCGCTTGGAGGCGGAGGAGAGGAGAGAGGCGGAGCGCTTGGAGGTGGAAGCAGAGGCAAAGCGCCTGGAAGTGGAGGAAAAGCACTTGAAGGCGGAAGCAAAGCGCTTGGAAGCAGAGGAGAGGAAAGAGGCGAAGCGCTTGGAGGCAGAAATGAAGCTGAAGCGCTTAGAGCTGAAAAAGGCTACGCTGGGTCAAGCAGGTAGCCCTAACAGTCCTCCTTCAGGTACCGCTCCCCATTCCAAAAAATTTCCCACATACAAGATAGGCGATGATACAAAGGCCTTCTTAAAAATTTTTGAAAGGGCCTGCCTTGGGTACAACATCTCTCCAAACTAGTATACGGTGGAGCTGAGGCCACAACTCAGTGAACCCTTAGCAGAGGTGGCAGCTAAAATGCCTAAAAAACATGTAAACAAGTACGAACTTTTTAACCCAAAGGCCAAAATTAGAATGGGGCTAACACCCAAGCATGCCTGTCGGCGGTTCAGAGCCCTAAGATGGAAACCAAACGTGACATTTTCCCGACATGCCTACCACATTTTAAAAAATTGGGATGCCTGAATATCAGGAGCAAATGTTAAGTCTCTGGAAGATCTGTCTCTCCTAATACAAATGAAGCAGTTCTTAGAGGTTATTCCTAAGAAAATAAAAAGGTACATCCTAGACGGAAAGCCCAAAACTGTAATCGAGGCGGGAAAAATCAAAGCTAAATGGGTGAAGGTGGCGAAAAAGAAAAATGCTAGTAGCAGTTGGTGCGAATACCAAAAGGGGCAACCCGAGACAACACCACACCATCGAAGTCAGCCCAAGGCCCTCACAAGGAGGAGCCCTCCACACAGCCAGGAAAACCCCAGATGCCCTCTTGTCCTATCACCCTACTTTCCAACCACCCACCTCGCCCAAGCCTGCGGTCAGCTGGACGATGCTTTACATGTAATGATCTGAGGCATATGAAGGCCAACTGCCCTAAGAGCACCAGCTGACTGCAACTCATCACCCACCGAGAGCCTTCAGGCCCAAATGCTTCACAAATACCCCCAGAGCGAAGGGAAACTGTGAGTGTGTGTTAACCCCAAATGCTTTTGTTTTGCTTGTAACCTTTAAACTGAACCTCAAAAATGTTATTCTTAATGCTTAATCCCTGTAAGTGGTTTTTTTTAAAATCTAGCAATAGCCTGAGTGTCCAAATGTATTTTCTTTTTTTTGTTTGTTTTTAATAAAATTTACCTTTTTTAAGAACAAAATTGGATTTTTGTGTCCTAAAAGGTTTGTGCACGTGTTGTTTAATTAGCTGGTGGCAACAGCTGATGTCCTTTGTTTTCTCCTCAGCTCTTCCCTGGAGGGGGGTGAAAGGGCTTAAGGGTACCGCACAGGAAGGAATTCCCAAGTGCGCCTTCCTGGGCTCTCAAAGGGGTTTTGCACTTGGGTGGTGGCAGCATCTACCAATCCAAGGTCAAAAAAAGCTGTAACTTTGGAAGTTTAATACAAACCTGAAGTGGCCAGTATTAATTTTTAAAGTCCTTGCGGGCCCCCACCTTCTGCACTCGAAGTGCGCGAGAGGGGAATCAGCCTTAACAGACATAAATAAGGACATCTGGAGAGAAAACTGGAACACACCCTTGACTCTTGAAGTAAATTGGATTTGCATACCCCTCAACATTTTAAGTGGCTAAAGCGGGACACAATAAACAGAATCAATATAGTAATTATGTTTATGATGAAGGTTTGTTATAATGCCTATAACAATAACATGTTCAAAATAACAAAGGAAATTAAGCCCAATAAATGTTTCTTTATCTGTCTTCACCACTGACAAATAAATTTTGAAATGACTGTTAGCTACCAGATTTATATTTTTAATGACTGGTTTTGGATAGAACAAAAGTATATAACCTACATAAAAGTGACTGCTTCCAGTACTCTATAGAGCGTTCATTTTGGGTGGACAAACTGGGATTTGTGATAGATTTTGCTTTTCTGCACAGTTCAAGTGAAGGCTACTCCTGGTTACACTTCATGTGGGAAAAGTTATTGATTTTGCTGCCAGTAGAGCACATAATGTATTCCTCACCAGTGTTGCCTCTTTATATGCATTGGCTCCAGGTTGCTGGATGAGAGGATTTTTTCCCTGATGAACTTCTCATGTTGGTTATTTTCCGTACCATGCTGAATAGTCTCACATTGCTGTGAGGGATTAAACATATGAATTTTACAGGTTTTGAAAGAACAGAGAATTTTGCCTGGACACTTACTGGGTCATTCATTTGAGATCTGTTATGCCAAAATTCATCAGTTCTCATAGTGCTATCATATTCAGGAAGTGAATCACAGATTTGATAATCCCTACATTTGGAAAGCAGATGATCTGTTAGTGGCACACTGATCACATCAGGAAATAGATCAATTATCACTTTTCTATCATGGAAAGATGCTGATGAACCACTAGTTGGATTGACAGACCCAGGCTCTTAAGTAAAGTGTCTTCCGAAGGCATTGTCTTTTCCATGGAATCTAGTGCTTTACAAAAAAATAGCACAGTTTCAACCAATAATGTTTTATATGGCCATGTATCAATCATGTTTTCCTTTCTTGCATAGTTATGTGTCTCAAAAGCTCACAAACACTTCAGAGGCTGGAAACTGCACAGAAAAGGCCTTGTAATTCAGTTCCATAACATTTTCACTTCTAGCTACAACAAAGGATTGCACAAATCTCAGGAGAATATCTTTATTTAGTGTCATAATTGCTGGGTGCAAAAGGTAAAACACCAGTGCTTCAGTTTGGAGGACTAAATTGAATTTGTTAAACATGGGCAACATTGCATGCAAAGAAATGTAAATATACCTTCATCAAAAGATTCTCAAAGCTTAACAGTATTCTTAGTTCCTGTGGCCCAGCAGCACCTCTCTGATCTTGTTCATCAAAGGTGCTGACAAACTAGGCATATAGCCCTTCCCAGGTAGCCAAGGTATATTCAAAGACAGCCAGAGTGCTTTCACATGCTTCACAATATTCTTCACGCGAGTATTACAAAATGCCATATAGTTATTCAGGGATGCTCCTCTTTTGACTCTTCTCTAGAAGTGGTAGTAAATGTCATTGATCAAATCCTCGGCATTCATCTGCAGTGATTTTGATGCATGCTCTGCCATTAAGCGCATGAGATGGCAGGAGTACCCCACTGCATACAATCCCTGGTTCATTGTTTGCTTAAGTTGACTCAATGTACTGTTGTGCTTACCCTGCATGTTTGTAGCATTGTCCACTGAATACACAGCACATTTATTCCAGGTAATACTGTGTTTTAATAGCACGTTGATGGTTGCATCAAATAAGACCTGAGATTAATGCAATGTACAAGAAACAATATCTAAAAACTCAGTAACTGTAAGGCCAATTTCTGGGTGTTTATATGTAACCATGATTGGAAAATAATTCTTGAACTCGTCCAAACTAGCATCCAGAAGCAAACCAAAATATTGTTCATGGGCATCTATCATACTTTGTACATTTTCAGGTGCTTTAGGTGTGATTGCCCATTGTATAATATGGGTCATTTTTGTGGAACCACTCTTGTGGCTCTTGGCAATTTTGGAATCTGGGAACATTTTCTTGAATAAAGAACATGATCTAAGATGATCACTGTTGGTGTAACTCATACCTGCAGGGTGTGGTGGTCTGTCCCCCTCTAGTGGAACCTAGACCACATAGAGATTGATGAGCCTGCTACAGCCTTGTCTAAGAACCATGTGGCTTACAGTAGAGGCTCATATACTAAGCTTCAGAGGTCCAAGGGTCAATCCCACCTGCTGACAATGAGGGCCTATCAATGTTACGCTGGCAAGACAGATGTTATGTTTCAAAAGAAATCTTGTAAATAAAGCTTCATCTTTTATTACACTACTGGTCATTTTTAACCCCGCAGGTTGGAAAAAAGCTGCCAGTACCTTAACACAGTTTGCATGTTTCTCCATGGCAATTTGTCTTGAAATATCATTGCATCCACCATGACTAACAGAAAAATCAGCTCTGCACTACTCACGAAAATGTTACCTCTCACCTTGATGTTTGTAGAAAATGGTGCCTTAAAGTGATAACTTTTCACTTTTTTCCTTAGTAGAGCCATAATGTCTACATCTGTCATTGCTGCTGTTGAGTCTTTTGTTTCTTGGAGTGTTTTTTGTTTTTTGTTTTTGTTTTTTTTTGGTAATCTTGCAATTTTTAAAATGATAAATTAATGGAGATATCCTATCTCCTAGAACTGGAAGGGACCTTGAAAGGTCATCAAGTCCAGCCCCCTGCCTTCACTAGCAGGACCAAGTACTGATTTTGCCCCAGATCCCTAAGTGGCCCCTTCAAGGATTGAACTCACAATGCTGGGTTTAGCAGGCCAATACTTAAACCACTGAGCTATCCCTCCCCCCATACTCAAGTTTATTTTTAATTATTTGAGACTCCACAACCAATACAATCCTACTATCCCAACTGCTTCTCATTTTAACACTCTCACATTGCTTGCTGCCAGCTGTGGCTCTCTGAACTCCTTCTCAAATTATAACTCTCATGTGAGTACTTCTACAAGTGACTTTGTAGTGAAGTGGAGTTGTTTAATAATACAAGGATGGTGAGAGTCGTAAAGAAGAAGTTAGAGTAATCACCTGACTGAAAATATATGGAGTTGTGACGTTGAACAACAAATTATATACAACTGTGCTGATATACTCACAGTTTTAAATGTATTTTTGATCCCCTATAGTAACTGATTCTACTTTAAGACAGCAAGGTTAATATAGGAAATGTTCTGCTTCAACTGAGACAGGAAGCTTTGGGGGTCAAAGTGAGATGGTCCTGCAAAACTTGGGACTGCTGGCAGGTATGGATTAGGGAGGTTTTGTGGGGAGTAAACAAAATTTGTTGCTTATATAGGGAATGCCTTTCCTAAACAGAGCAGCTCACAATGCCAGTGGGCCACTGTGTGACGGGTAGTAACATTAGAGGATTTTATTCCTATTAAAACAAGACTGGCTCTTTATTAACACAACTGCATCTTTACATTTCTGCAGGACCCATAAAAATGTTGAAGGAGAATAAAGGTGTCTGCATACCACTTTTATTTCCACCTAGTCTTGAAGGTTGCCTTGGGCCGATTAACATTGGCACAAATTAGAACAGTTGCACGTCTGCACTAACTTATGCTGGCTTTTAATGAGGCTGTTATGCTAGCAGAGATCCATGCCCACAACAAGCTTCATACATCAAAGTGAGGGATCAAGAGAGAGTGAAGTAAAGTAGCTCTATGCTGATTCAATATGAGGCACAGCCTCGCTCAAACTGGGTAATAAGGTCTCAGCTATATTTTACCTAGCCACATACTTTCTACAACCTCACAAACAGGGCTAGCAGATCATCATGGGTACAATAAAATCAGGTTACTTAAAATGTAAGGCCAACTGATGTTAAGCACCCAAATCCCTACTTAGGCACCTAAATCAAAGTTACCAGAATCTTTGCGGTATTTTACAGCTGCAACTTTGACTTATATTGAAATCTGAAATAATCTGGAAAAGGTCTTGTAATTTGCCTCCACAGTCTTCCCACTGACTTTAGCCATGGGCAAAAGTTTTGGGGCAGATTCATCCAAGCTCTACCTCACTGCCTTTTCCACCAGGCCCTTTCTCAGAAACTCCTTTATCCCCCAAGTTTAGATTTTCTTCTCCTCTGGTGTTTTATTTTTGTTGTCATTGTCTTTTAGACATTAATTGCAAAAGAATTGAAAAAGTATAAATAGGAGTGCATCAGGGTGCTGAAGAATACCTGGAACCAAATGAATGTGATCGTTTAACATTGAAAAAGCAAACATTTTAACACAAAATATCAAGCAAAAATAGTCTGATCTTTCACTGACTATAGGAGTCTGACCAGGAGCATTTTGCTCCCTTATGAAACTCTTGAATATGTCACAGACACTGTACTTTAAGCAAATATGAAATTCAGAACAAAAGAGAATAATGGTACTTGCAATTATATTTTGATTGTACATGCATGTTTCATCTTAGAACCATGAAGTGCTTTACAAATATTATTTCATCACCTCAATATTCCTGCGAGGTAGGCAAGTCCTTTAGTATCCATTTTACAGCAAAGTAAATTGAGGCATGGGATCATTAAGTGATTTGCCTGACATCACATAGCAAGTTAATGGCAGAATGAAGAAGAGAATCCATGAGGTGTGACTTCAAGTTGCTGATCTACCCAAGAGACAGCCATGTCTTTGTTAGCTTAATTCAATTAAAGAGAAAACATTTTTTATGGTTGGAAAAGGAAATCAATCTATTTCCAAGTCAGACAGTTTCTTGCAGGGGTTTGCAGTGAGAACACAAGCACTCTCCTCCCCCTCCTGATAATCTAACATGAGATGGGCCAAAGGCAATCACAATCCCTGCACTTGGACTGCAGATATTGATCACTACATGTACCCTGGGATCAGAAGTAGAGTTAGGCCAATAACTGATTTTTCAGAAATTGAAAAAAAAAAGATATTTTGGATCGACATGAAACATTTTGGGGGTTTTCTTGACAAAATAAAAATAGAGAAAATATTAATTTGGGATCAAACAAACATTGTATTCAACCTGAAGCATTTAATTGCAAATTTGAGCATTTTTATCCATTTTTATTTAAAAGCAAAGGAAATTTGGAAGCTGAGGTCCACTTATGCCTTTTAGCCCAGTGGTTAGGGTACTGACTGAGGATGAGAGAGATCTAGCTCTCAAGTCCCCACTGTGCATAGTTAAGAGCAGGGATTTGAATTTGGGGCTCCCATATTACAGACAAGTGCACCTATCCACAGGGCTATAGGCTATTCCAGAGTGGGCAGTTCTCAGTCTTTTCTGTTGAAACTCTTCCACTCGTATACATACTTAAATATTCATTGGGTCAGCGACTGAGACTAGCTCTAAAACCTGGTGATTAGGTCACATCCCTAGAGAACTGGACATGCCAAAGGATGCCAGTCCCTGCTCCAGAGACTTGAATCTAGGTTGCTTAGATGTGTTCTATAATTGTCACTGCTGCCTCCTCAGTTTTATGAATGGCGACCAAGTTCCTTTCTGAATCCAGCTACCTCCACACCCCAAAATGACAAAAACTATTTGGTGAATTCATGTTGAATTTGTGAATAGTTTTGGTCAACCCCAAAGTGAAATTTTGGGTGAATAAACTATTCTTCTCCAAAAAAACAACCAGTTTTAATAATGTTACCTCAAAGAAGGTGAAGAGGAGTGGGGAAGATGCAAGTGCATATAAAACCCTCCTTTTACCCCCTACACGCAGTGCTTAATTTGTGCCAGTGCTTACCAAGGCTGAGCTCCAGCACTTGTAGGCTTGGCAGTTCATAGCCCTGTCACCTCTGGACTTGCCACATCAGTTATGAAAGTAAAAAAAAAAATTGCTTGAGCCCCAACATCTCTGTCATTACAAATGAAGCACTGCATGAATGTAATGGCTGGAGGGACTGGCTCAGCACATCAGGTGAGCAAGCTGCATCATTCAAAACAATGGTGCGGCCTGTGTACTTAGTTTTATGTGCCATGGAGCATGAGAAGGGATTATGCTCACAGGCTCCCCAAACCATTCCCAATGACAACCAGAACCTAAATGGCATAATTTTGCTTTCACTGTTAAACAGTGAAACAACTCAGTGTTGTACCTCCCTGCCTGCCGAGATGAAAAGGGTTAAATTCTGCACAGATTTACAGTGATATTGAAATCCCTGAAATTATATGTTGTGCAAGACAAAATGGAATAGAATTTAGCCCCCATATGTCTATTATGCTTCAAAATAGATAACTTATCCATCAGCCTCTAGCTTTAATGTTAACCAATGATCTTGGCATTTTTATTTAACTCTGATGGTCTTTTGCATGAAAAAGCCCCTCTGTGTAAGAATTAAAAACAAACATAAAAGACATCATATCTTTTGTCCAGGGTTAAGTACTACTGACCTACAATGAGCTCTCCTTTACAGGACAGCAGGTGGGACTGGGCAGCAGAACAGGACACACACTTAAGAGAGAGAAATTAGATTTAGCAGCACTCCTTCACCTGTGATTCTGAATAGATGGCAAAAAATATATATTATAAATGACTGGAGACACTCAGGAGAAGAAATGGTGCTGAATTCAATATCTTCCACATCTCTCGTTCTACCATCTGTCTTCTTTGATTGTATATTACAATGTATAAAGTTCTGGTCACCCCCATCTCAAAAATATATTAGAATTGGAAAAGGTCCAGAAAAGGACAGCAAAAATGATTACAGATATGGAACAGCTTCTATATGAGGAGAGATTAAAAAAGACTGGGACTGTTCAGTTTAGAAAAGTAACGACTAAGGGGCGATATGAAAGATATCTATAATATCAAGAATGGTGCGGAGAAAGTGAATAAGGAAGAGTCAACCTGTGGAACTCCTTGCCAGAGGATGTTGTGAAGGCCAAGACTACAACAGAGTTAAAAAAAGAGCTGGAAAAATTCATGGAGGATAGATCCATCAATAACTATTAGCCAGGATGGGCAGGGATGGTGTCCCTAGCCTCTGTTTGCCAGAAGCTGGGAATGGGCGACAGGGAATGGATCACTTGATGATTACCTGTTCTGTTCATTCCCTCTGGGGCACCTGGCATTGGCCACTGTTGAAGACAGGATACTGGGCTAGATGGATCTTTGGTCTGACCCAGTATGGCCGTTCTTATGTTCTTATTTCTCCCTTCATGTAACAAAAACCAGGGGTGACCCAATGAAATTAATAAGCAGTAGGTTTAAAGCAAACATAAGGAAGTACTTCTTCACACAATACATAGTCCATGTTGCCAGGGGATGTAGTGAAGTATAACAGGGTTAAAAAAAGAATTAGATACATTTATGGAGAATAGGTTCATCAATGGCAATTAGCCATATAGTCAGAGATGCAATCCTACACTGGATGTCCCTAAACATCGTCTGCCAGAAGCTGAGACTGGATGACAGAGGATGGATCTCTCAATAAATTGCCTGGTTCAGTTCATTCCTTCTGAAGCATCAGGCACAAGCCACTGTTGGGACAGGATACTGGACTAGATGGACCATTGATCTGACCCAATATGGCCATTCTTATGTTCTTATCTTGTAAAGTAAGCAGAAACCTTCCCATCCCACCAAGATCTCTAGAAGGAAACAAAATCCTGCAGCTCAAGGTCCAGAGATTACTGAAACACAGATTATTTTAATCTCTTTGCTTTTAAAATGCATGATTCAATACTTTTAATCTTTTGAAGACTGATTATATCTGTGTCTCTATCTTTCCCCATAGACTACAGAGTCAGAAGAGACCTTTTCAATCATCTGACCTGTTGGAAGGGACCATTACAATCATATAGAATGACCTGCCCCATCATATAGTCCATCTAATTTCTCCCAGTATCTCCTCTATCAAGACCAATAACTTTTAGAAAGACATACTGTCTTCATTTAAAGACTTCAACTGATGGAGAATCTACCACAACCTTTGTTAAGATTTTCAAGTTGTTGAAAAGTTATGCCTTGTTTCCAGTTTAAATTTGTCTAGCGACAATTCTAGCCATTGGCTCTTGGAATGGCTTTGTCTCCTAAATTAAAGATCCCACTATCAGAATTTTTCTCCCTATGTAATCATTTCTAGTCCATGATCAAGTCACTTCTTAATCTTCTTTTCAATAAATTAAAAAGATTAAGTCAATTGAATAGTTTTTCACTCTAATGCATGTTTTCTTGTTTTTGAATTATTCATGTGGCTCTTCTTTGAACCCTCTCCAACTTTCAGCATCCTATATATACACATATAAACATTTTTTAAAGATAAAGGCAATGTTTTTATGGTTAACCACAACAAAGCCAGGAAGCGCCATAGCTAAGAGTCACTGTACAACTTTGATGCTATGCCCTTGAGTGTATGATATTACTTATATAATGGAATGGAAAGTACTTTTACAACATTTGCAGATGATGCCAAACTGGGAGGGATTGCTAGCACTTTGGAGAACAAGATTAGAATTCAAAATGACCTTGACTAATTGGAGAATTTGTCTGAATTCAGGACGTTGAAATTCAGTAAAGACAAGTGTGAAATACTTCATTTAGTAAGGAAAAGTCAGATGCACAACAACAAAATGGGGAATAACTGGCTAGGCAGTAATACTGCTGAAAAGGATCTGGGAGTTGTAGTAGATCACAAATAGAATCTGTAAAAAGCAACAGAGAGTTCTGTGGCACCTTTAAGACTAACAGATGTATTGGAGCATTTATGCATTTATGCTCCAATACATCTGTTAGTCTTAAAGGTGCCACAGAACTCTCTGTTGCTTTTTACAGATCCAGACTAACACAGCTCCCCTCTGACAAATAGAATCTGAATCACCATTAGGATGCAGCTGCAAAAAAGGCTAATATCATTCTGGGGTATAGTAACAGCATTGTCATATGTAAGACATGGGAGGTAATTGTCCTGCTCTACTTGGCACTGGTGAGTGCTCAGCTGAAGTACTGTGTTCAGTTCTGGGCACCACACTTTAGGAAAGATGTTGACAACTTGGAGGGAGCCCAGAGGAAAGCAACAAAAATTACAAAAGTTTTAGAAAACCGGCTCTTTTAGGAAAGGTTAAAAAAACTGGACATGTTTAGTCTTGAGAAACAATGACTGAGGGGGGACCTGATAACAGTCTTCAAATATGTAAAGTTCTGCTGTAAAGAGGACTGTGATCAATTGTTCTCCATGTCCGCTGAAGGTAGGACAAGAAGTAATCAGCTTGATCAGGAGCAAGGAATATTTAGGTTAGATATTAGGAAATCAAGGTCCCTTCCAGCCCTTTGTGTCTATGATTACAGTCTTTAATTACATAATATTCCTTGCTATTCCTCAAATAATACTATGGAATGTATGTGTGGTTTTCATTCTTTTATGCCTATATCATTTTCATTACAGGTTCAGTATTACTATATCTGGGCTGGTGCACTTGCTCGCCATTGAATAGCTGGGTTGATCAGCATTTTCATTCCTAAGTACAGTGAATTGCCGTAATTAAGACTGAAGGTCACAAGTGTGTGAATCACCAGCTCTGAAACCAAAAGGAGGGGAAGAGTCTTCCTGTGAGATGGAAAAGGACATTTTTCACTGCCAGGTCTATTTGAGTAATTAATTTGGAAAATTCTGTTCTAGACAGGTTCTTTTAGCATCCTCATCACCATAGTAACTGAGCACCTTCCAGTAGTAAAATAATGCTACTACCATCTGTCACATTACTCCTCTTTATAGATGTAGTGGCAAGAGCTGCCACAGATTCTTGGAGATATGTGGGGAGGCAGGGAGACCATTAATTTACCCTCTTTACCCTCTCCCCAGCTGCCCCACCGAGCAGCTTTTTGCCCCAATAGGGGGGAATGACAGAACCGTTGGAGATTTGGGGATAGAGAGCAGGGATACTGACCACGATCATCATGGCCTCAGAGCATTTCATGAGCCCTTGAGAAAAACTCCAACCGCTTACAGCAGAGGAGGGAGGAAGTGCATTGCCACCCATGAAGAGGTGCAGTGGTTTGCATATTTCCCTATGCAAGAGAAAGTTCTGGGAAGCATCCTGCTTTTTTAAGTCAGAATGTCTTTGGTACTTCTCCTGTCCAGTGTAGTTCTGCACCCATCCCAGGTCCTGATCCAAAGCTCATTAACTGAATGGAAAAACTCCCAATGACTTTCAGTGAGCTTTGCATCAGGTCCCCAGTGCAGGACTGTGTGTAAATGGTACAGCCTAGACCTGAGCTAACATCCATGTGCTAAACATTTTCTTTTCAACCAACAGCACAACCTTTCCTGAATGCAATTCAAGAATGCAAATAACTATAAAGAAGCTAACTTAGCTGCAAAACTAGATAGTCCACATATGTTAGTAAATGTTAACTATCTCTCTGTTGTACACTTACAACCAGTTCCTTAGCTGGTGTAGAGCAGAGGAGCTCCACATGCTAACTTACATAAGCTAAGGAAGTGGCCCAATAACTCTAGAATGTTCTATAAGTAACATTTACTGTGTATTTTTTGTATAAAAGAATTTCATGTGCTGTTTCACTGACACAAATAATGTTACCCGCAGTACGACAAGATATAAACATGTATTTACGTTTGTAGCAAACAATTTTTTTTGCATCCTTAGTTGTACTAGATACTACCTCTTCCACTAGAATTTATATTAAGTATAACATATCAATACAATTTAACCTAATTAAATTATATAATGGGATTATATTATAGTGTAGAATAAAGGTTTTATTCACATTCACTTGGAGATGTCTGCATACCTCACTTGTGACTTTATGAAGCCACTTAGGAGTTACACAGGTTATTTCAAACTCAAGCTAAGAAACCATTTAATCCACACCACACCAACACATCCTCCTCTGGGAATGCCACATGTTTTACAAAGTAAGTAAATAAATAAAACAAACCTATTTCAGAAATATTTTTAAAACCTTAACTGGTACTAATTTTTATAACACTATACCTGTAAAGGCAAGCTACTGTAGTACCATGAGTGCAACTGTACAGGAGTCACAGGGAAAACAAAAATGAAAATTCTTATAATTAATACATTTCAGAAACTTCTAAGAGTTACATAAAATAGCTATTTCTTTATATAATCACAATTTTAAGGTCTGTTATCTCAAGACCTATTGGAGTTAGGAGCAAGTGCTCTGTATTGCATTGGAAAGCTGGCAATCTACCCAGTCCAACTACATAAAGTTCCCATCTCTACCTTTCTGGGTCACAATATATTGGAACTTAACCTGTCTCTAATCTAAGTCTGCACATTCAACCAGTCTAATTTTAGGAATGTGTGACAGAGCTTGCCTCCATGGTGACTCTTGGTGGCCCAACGTTGCCCTACTAACCTTGCCTCAGGGTCTCTGGTTGGCCACTGCCTCTCACAGAATCCAATGCTTTTGCCCTCCAGCTCAGACACTCCTGAGTCCCACCCCTTCTAAGGTATTAAATTCCAAACATAAGAGAAAACCAAGAACTCAAAATAGGGTCAGCTAATGAGTCTTCATTGGGATCCTACGTTTCAATTAAGGACCTGTCTTCAAACAACCAGTCCTTTGTCTGTCTTCTGGCCCAGTCATCCCACCCACCACATGGCTCATCCAACCAGCGAGCTTTCTCAGACTTCTAGCTGTAATCACACTTCTGTCACAGAGGGAAGAACAGAGCTCTGCTCATCTTCTGATCAGCCACCAAGTGAACCAGGTCTTCTCTACTTAACTCCTCTCTCTACACCTGACATCTGCTGCGGATGGAGCCAGCTGGTCTCACAGGCCCTCATTAACTGCCTCTTTGCCTCTGCAGGGCTTCTATGCCCCATCACAGGGTACATTCCACACGTGGCATGAAAGAAGGAAACATTTCCCTGGAAGATTGCTTTAGGTGTTTGAAGTTGTTCAGAAATTTGAAATGTTACTTTTGGAAGAGATAGATTAGTGGAAAGTATATAGTTAAGGCAGTAAAGTCAAGTTTCATGATAAACAAAAATTATCATATGGCTCTTTGATGTATCACATAGATATCGCCATTACATATAAAATGTCATTGTATTTATGAATCTGTATATGTATGCATATATAGCTATGAATATACAAAAAGCTCATGCAGACTGGTATACACGCCTTATAAAGTGCTGATTCAGCACAGTGCAGATATAGGTTAAGGCTGGAGCCACCGTAACATTTTCAGTGGGGCAAGTTTCTGAAGTGGAATAGTTTTGGCTGTGAATTTCCTCTCCCTCTAATCCCTCTGCAAGGAGGATGAAATCCCAAGACGCCCCCAATTTGTAAAGGCCCTTGCTTGTGTTTCCTATCCTTAAAGATGGGCCCGGCTGGACAGGAAATGAAGATAGCTGAGATCTGATTGGAGCTTTAAAAGTAAACAACACAGGCTTCCTTTGAGGGGAAAAAAGTGAAAAGAGAAAAATGAAATAGAATTAATGAGATTGTCTTAAGCCCCTAAAACACTGAAATTTTGCAGAGACCCAGCTAAATAAATATTTAGGAGTAATAAATGAGAGGGGGGAAAATCCCATGCTCCTTTAACTTGGAGCAGGACTCTGTCTAATGAAGCAGATTGACAGCGATGGAGTTATGGTTTTGAAGTTAAGTAAATCTGGGAAAATCTATTCTGTTTTAAAAAAACAGATTTTTGATACTTATTGTAAAATGTACGATTAGGAGCGCTGAGACTTATTTTCATTCCTCAGTCGCACACATCCGAGTTTCTCACCCCCACACAAGTGCACACACATGAGAATTTCACAGTAGAGCACTCTCATATTCTTAGGGATGCTGGTTGATAGGATTTTTGGAGCTTGTCAGAGAATAATCCCATCTATCACAGCCCAACAGGATATTCACATCATCAGAGAGGGATTTTCTTGCCCTCCCCGACCACGATCTATAGCATAATTTCTTCATGTTGTCTCCTTCGAGAGGGAACTGAACTCAGTCAGATTTTACTCCCAAAAGATAAGAAATCATACCATGTACCACCAACCACAAAGCTAGCATATGATTTATAAATGTAATCTCATTTCAATTGATTAAGATATTTAAAAATAGACTGAAAATGCCATAGAAACTATAGTTTTGGGAACAATCCTGCATTGGTGACGGTATGGTACAGATAACTATATAGGTCTTTTTTTAAAAAAAAAAGATTATCTCCATAGCTTCCTGAATATAATAATATTGATGTAGCCATGTCGGTCCCAGGATATTAGAAAGATAAAGTGGGCGAGGTAACATCTTTTAATGGACCAACTTCTGTTGGTGACAGAGACAAACTTTCGAGCTTACACAAAGCTCTTCATCAGGTCTGGGAAACTAACTCAAACTGTCACTGCTAAATAAAAGATTTGAATGGATTGTTTAGCATAAGTAGTTAAAACATATTTCAAGGGACCATTCAAGGTAAAATGGCCCATCAACAGTCCTCCAGTCATAGGAAGGATATGGGCAAAACCAGACAATCACTACACTCTCAAATGAACTCACATAGGAAAATGATAAAAGACAAAAATACCATCTGTGAGTGAACACTTTCCACAATGTGATCACCCTATATCAGTCCTCATCCTCAAAGGAAACCTGCACATTTTCCACAGATGAGCCTGGAAGCTAAAATTCGTAACTTTGCTAGACACTAAAAATCATGGACTAAACAGAGAGACTGTATTTATTACTTATTACAACAATCTGTAACCCACTAACAACCCCCCTCCAACTGCTTCCTCCCCCTCCTTTCTTCCCTATGATTGGAGGGGTGTTAATGGGCCACTTCACCTTGACTGGTCCCTTGAAATATGTTTTAATTACTTATACCAAACATTCTGGTCAAATCTTGTAATTTAGCAGTGACACTTTGAGTTAATTTCCAAGACCTGAAGAACAGCTCTGTGTGGCTTAAAAGTTTGTCTCTCTCACCAACAGAAGTTGGTCCAATAAAAGTTATTACCTCACCCATCTTGTTTCTATATATTATAATGTAATCTGGAAAATGTGAAGAGAAATACAATATGGATCTGTACAGAGAAATCATAGAAAATAAAATGAAAACTAAGATAAATGGACAGTCTTGATAATTGGAAAGGGATTGTTGTTATTACAGATGCTTCCCGACTTATGCAAGTGTTCCATTCCGGAAAGCCTTGCATAAGTCGAATTTTGCGTAAGTCAGGAACGTATACCTGACAATTACTCAAAACAAAAAACAAACAAACAAACAAACAAAAAGCTTACAGAACTTACGGAACTTTTTCCGTAAGTGCGAATCTGTGTAAATCGGGTTTGCATAACCCAGGGAGCGTTTGTATTATATAAATAGTCAAAGAACTTTTCAAATCACACATCCTGTGGGAGATGGAATTTAGATGGAAAGGAGACAAACAACAAAGGATTGTGATAGGATGTTCTTCAAGGTAATGCTGCAAACTCTGTGAGCTGCAAGCCAGATCAAGTGATTTTACACCACCAAGCAGTTCTCAGCACCTCACTCCAAGTGTGTCAAAAATGAAATAAACTCTTTGCAACCTAATCTTCCTCTTTTGTACTACTGTTTAATACTGATGGCTAATCCTCTGCCTCTAGGAAAATGATACTTCTCCAGACAAAGGCCTAAGCCTAGCCCTGGTGCAAAAAAGAGCAGCTCAGTTCCAAAGCTGAATCCCAAAACAGAAAAGGATAATAAAGACATTTAACCCTCCCAGGTATACATGTGTATTGGCAGAGGGAGTGGATGAGTGAATGACTGACTGCATTCTCCAAGAATGTTATCCATTCTAGTGGGAGGCAGCCTGGTTCAGAAGATAGGACTCTGGGAAGCTGGGTTCTATTCTCAGTTTGGTTTCTAGCCCACTATATGACCTTAAACAATTGTCGTGCCTCTTGTCTATACAGCTGAGATGCCCCGTTGGGTTAAGAGGGATAGTCTCTCATTATGTGTTGTACAGTGCCTAGAACATTAGGGCACTGATCTCAGCTGACCCCTCTAGATGATAGTGTAATATATAATGATAATTATTAGAGATTTAACGTACCTAGAAATAATCTTGCTGTTTTAGCAGCATTTGGAAAACCAGAAAAAAATCGGATACCCCAGCTCGGTTATTCTCATGTTTGGAGACACCAAATCCTATGACATCCCTAGTGAAAATGAAACGTTTATTATGTTCAGTGGTGATGTCACTGTTGTGACGCACTCTAACCTTGTCTTCCAATATTTTGACTAACAGCTAGTAGAAAGATTAGAATATGGCACTTAGGTCTAGAGTGTGAAGCCCATATGCACACTGGTGAGCCGTTACTCTTCCAAGGTCCAAACTGAAAAAAAAGGAAATACTTTTTCACAACACACATGATTAGACTGTGGAACTCATTGCCACAGGATGTCGCTGGGGCCCATAGTTACTGGCTTTTTCCTTTGCCCTGATGTGCTCAAGCCCCGCTCAGTCCCAGGCCCCACCCTCCACTCCACCTCTTCCCCCAAGCCTCCTTGCCATGCTTCTTTCCGCCCCCGCTCTACCTCTGGCCCTGCCCCACTCCACCCCTTCCTCTAACCCCCCACCCCGCCTCACCTCTTCCTGCCCCCACTCCACCCCAACCCCACCTCTTCCCCACCTCTTTCTGCCCCCTCCAGCGAGCGCACCCTGTCCCCGCTCCTCCCCGTCCCTCCCAGTGCCTTCTGCATGCCACGGAACAGCTGATCATGGCAGCCAGGATGCACTGGGAGGGAGGGGGAGGAGTTGATTGGTGGGGCTTCCAGCGGATGGGAGGTGCTGGGGGGGAGGGGAGGAGCTGCCTGCCAGTGGATGCTAAGCACCCGCTAATTTTTTTCCGTGGGTGCTCTAGCCCTGGAGCACCTATGGAATTGGTGCCTATGCTGGGGCCAGTCATAGCAAGATTCAAAGAGGGATTGGTCATTTATATGGTTAACAAGCAAATCCAGAGTTTCAATAGTTAATATATCAAAAATTGTGTGGAAGGGATATAAAACCTCCCATTTCACGGTTTGAACCAGTGCCTAACTATTAGGGACTAGGATGATACCTTCATGGCGGGGTTCTTACCCCACATGTACCTACTGTGAGGGTTCTTACACCTTCCTCTGAAGCATCTGGCGCTGACTACAGTTAGAGACAGGATACTGAATTAGATGGACCTCGGGTCTAATCTAATATGGCAATTCCTATGTTCCTAGGCCCAGTTGAGTGAATGGCACTACTCAGGTGAGTAACTGCTCACCTTTGTAAGGAAAGTGTTTACCATCTGGTCCTTAATAAAGTAAATAAAACAAATACTGATGAACAATACTATTTTAGTGTTGGGAGCAGGCTATTATGAGGCAAATCAACTATCTCAACATTTTCATTTTATGTTCACTCTTGAAAAATAGCACCTTGAGACATTTTTATTTTGATTTGCTATAAGAGGACTGTTTACTGCCAGACAATGTTAGAGTAACTGTTTGACATTAGTCAAAACTAACCTTGATCTCTTCTTTACTGGATACTGTGTAACACTGTTATACACCTCCCATTGATAAAAAGCCAGCCAATGACACTGTGAATTAATGAGTCAAACACCTTACCTATAAGAACAAACCAGAAAAGGCAAATAATTTATGGGTGGTTATCATGTCAGTCTTTAGTAAATGGAGAGCAGGAGAAGGTGTGTAGCTCTGTGAATCTGCAACACTTGAAAATGCATTCAAATCTCATCTGCAAAGAGTTGATGATGTACATCCCAAGATTTTTTTCCCACTGGGCAAGAGATCAAGATTTGTTTGATTATAGAGTGGCTATGTGAGTATGCTGTGCCTTCTTAATATATGACACTCCACTATTATAAAGACAGCTTCTAAAGTATCAAAAATCTAATGCCACTGATTTTTGCATCCTAAGATCTACATTTTGAAAAGGAAGGTAGTGTTACCTATTGGCTAAAACACTAGCAAGGCACTCAGAAGATCTGAGCTGGCCTGCTGGGGGATGTTGACTGAGTCATATCACGCCTCAGTTTCCCCATCTGTAAAATGGAGATAATGATAATGACCTCCTTTATAAAGTTCTTTGAGATTTATGGATGAAAAAGCACTATCTATTATTGTTACATTTTGAAAGGGTTATTCAAAATTGTGCACACAAAATTAGCACAGAGAAATCAGTTAGATGCACCGGCCCAATAGGGAGTGGTGGGGACTGAGTTCTCTGTGTCTTAAGGCCACATCCTCTTTCTTGCTGAGAGCTTTGTTTCTGGGCTGTCAAGCCAAGGAAGATGATTGTTAGCCTCCCCAGTCCAGTCCGTCTCCCAGGCTGCCAATAGTTGGAGAGCAACCTACCAGCTCCTGTAGAAGCACTGCCTGCTATATTGTGTATTGTACAGCTCCAAGCACATTGGGGGCAGTAAATGATAACAAAGGGAATTGACTTCTGAATATCACAGTTATGTAGTTTGATTCTTTGTCATGCAAATTGCACTAATATGCAATGAAGGCTGCCATCACTGGCAGTGCAGAAGTTTGTGAGTGTTTGAACAGGAAAGCATAATCTGACACAGGATTTACCCTGTTAAATTCCTCATTAACACCCACGTATGACAATCACCTTAATGTATCATAGGAGCAGATACCTCTTTGGAATCAAGCTGGGAAGTAGGGTCTCCTGAGTTTCATTCTCTTTCACATTCCATGTCTATCAGGTGGTAGATTGCTCTCACCAAAAGAGACTCCATTCTTGATTAAACATGTGATGTGCATGTTTCAGCAATTCATAATTGTTCAGGCTGAAGTTTAGTAACTCTCTTCTGCTTTTATTCCCACATCCTGTCAAAAATAATGAGCATATTCTATAAATGTTTTTTGCAACCTCATTTTTAATCCTTAAACATACAGTGCCACCTTCTCCAATTTGTATATTATCAGATTGAGGTTACATTACATTGAAACAGAGGATAACATCTAGTAGAGGGTGACAAGCCATCTTTCAGAAGTCAAAGTTTATATGATTTATGCCAATATAAGGCATGGCCTCATGGAAGCCACTTTGCTTTTCAGGTGCCTTTTTTCTACCATGCTAATGCTAAGAAGCATAATGGCGAAAGTGAGTTAAAAATGAAACCTTTATGCAAATGACACATTTTACTTTCAAATTCCTAAGTACAATTATCCATCATGTTCCAGAAAAATGGTGATAACTAAAAAAGCAGATAATGAATAAGTACTATAGCAGACCAATTATAGTGAATGCTAAAAATTACCTCTTTACAAACTCTTTCTCAGCTCCTTCTGTTCATTTGATTTATGTGCCATATGACTTTTTAATCTCTAGATTTTATCCCTCTTTTGAGATGCCCCACTAAGCCGCTTATATTTCAGGGAGTTTGGGAAATGGAATTGGCTTTCTTTCTGTATAAGGCAGATTGTACCTTCCCCAAAGATTTTTGATGGGAGTTCTTTGCAAAAAAATATTGCTTCTTCTCTGTGAGTTCCTATAATATTGGCCCTGATTATTCTTCATGTTATACTGGAAACTTCTTATTAGAGGTGTAGACAATATTGGTTTGGTTTCTCTCCAGAGATGATCTCAGTGGCATAAAGAACACATTAAAGCTTCACTAACAAAATTGTGATGTATTTGTGAATTGAAGAGCAAAGAAAGGGATGTAGACCACTTTCTGACTGAGAGGATCATCACTAGGTTTCTAAACTTGCTGGAACAAATAAACTTTATGGACTTTTAGTATATGGCTTCTAAGTCTGCATATGACTATCACTCTATAAAGAGATCTGGTACTGAGGTCAAAAAGGAGCTTTGCTTAAGTAATGATGGCAGTTTATGGCATAATCTGCATCAAACATTTTGGGCATTGTTATTATTAATTATTATTTATGTGTATTATCATAGCACTTGGGAGCCCCATTCACAGACCAGGACCCCACTGTAAAAGGTGCTGTAGAAACACAGAACAAAAACACAGTCACTGCCCCAATGAGCTTGCAACCTAAGCATTCAAGACAGTGTGATTGTATGTATCTTTGTAAGTGTGCCTTTTCAAGGTGTCCTCTCATATATCCTACAAAGGTCTAGGTATTCTTTTTCTCCCTTCTATTTATTTTTGAAATAAATGACAGTGACAAATGAAAGTTTCATTTCTTACAGTGATATCCAACTTTCACTAAAATCAAGGGAAAAAGTCAGTAAGAGTCTAATGGCAGTCGGATCAGGCCCATAGGCCCCAATCCATAGGTCTAGCTAAAATGACCTATACACAGGGCCCCACAGTGGAGGATAAAGTTTTGTAGTTGTTGTTGTTTTAATTAGATCCCTAATTCTCATTCTGGCATAAGTAAGAGCAGCCTTACAATGGCGCCACCTACAATAGTTCTTCAGGGGTTGTGATGGTAGCAGGTGATTCACTACAGTATGATCGGTGGGACTGGGGAAAGAGGGTCAGGTTACAGGAGGGATCTAGCTGGGCATGTCACCAGGGTAGACCTGTGTGAATAACCAATTTTTCAGTTCGGTGGCCAAATCAAAAGGAATCAGAAAATAAATGGTTTCAGTCAATCCAAAATGAAAATGTTTTGAATTTTTCAATAAAACAAAAAAAAGTAAAACAAAAATTCACTTCAGATAAAATAAAGCATTTCATCCAACACAAAATAAAACATTTTGTTTCGATTTTGAGGTTTTATCAGTGTTTTGAAATAGTTTTTAAAGTACAATTGAGGGAAATCAGAAAAAAATTATCTTTCTGAAAAGTCAAAATGTTTCATTTTGAAAACAGGGAAACAAACTGTTTTGACATCTTTGATTTTTTTTTCTTTCCCCAAAACAACTAGCTAAAACTGACCCAAATTTGTAAATTGTTTTGATTGACCCAAATCTGCATTTTTTGGTGAAAAAAGGTTTTGCATTGAGGCCAGTTTCGAGGACTTTTTGTGGCACTAGAGTTCAAATGAAAATCTCGGTCAATTTCATCAAAATTTTTGAAATCTGAAATTTTGACTTTCAAGTGCATCCCCCATACTGATGACATTTTTACACTAAAACATGCAAATATTTGAGAGAGAGGAAGAGAGAGAGAGAGAGAGAGAGAGAGAGTGAAAAATATTATTTAATGAAATTTCAAAAATTCTGAAAAAAGTTCAAAACAATGTGTTCTTGCTAAATTGAGGATTTATAAACGAGCAGAAAAGCTGAATTTCAGATGCAGGGCAACCACATTTCAGCTAGTGAGAAGACACCCACTCCCCCAGCTGTTCATATAATGTAAATATTGTATGTGCACTATGAAAAACTTATTCCGCACTTCTTATGCTAAAAAGAGCTCTACCCTGATTGCCACAGCTCTTCCTACATAGGGCATAGAGTTGTATTTTACCATGCTCTTAAAACCATAAAAAATGACATATTGAAAAATCAGGACAAAGGAATTAACTAAGATCAATAGCAAATTAGTTTGAGTGATGCACAGATGTATTAAAGTGGGAGCAGTTGTATTTACACAGTAGTGTTGTTGCTGTGCCGGTCCCAGGATATTAAAGAGACAAGGTGGGTGAGGTAATATCTTTTATTGGACCAACTTCTGTTGGCAAGACATACAAGCTTTTGAGCTTACACAGGATATGTCTACACAGCAAAGAAAATCCTGCAGCTGGCCCATGCCAGCCAACTCGGGCTCACGAGGCTGTTTAATTGCTGTGTAGATTTCCAGGCTCAGGCTGGGGTCTGAACTCTAGGATTCTGAAGGGTGGTAGGTTCCCAGAGCTAAGGCTCCACCCAAACCCGGAAGTCTACACTGCACCCGAAACCCAACGAGCCCGAGTTGGCTGACATAGGCCAGCAGCGAGTTTCTCTTTGCTGTGTAGACCAGGGGTCTCAAACACGCGGCCCGGGGGCCGCATGCGGCCCGCGGGGTTATTTTCTGCGGCCCACGAGCTCCTCACGGCCACCCCATCCTCCCCCAGTGTTTACCTAGAGCGGCTCCGGCCCGATGTGCACTGGGGGCAGGACAGGCTCCCTGCCTGCCTGCCCTGCCCTGCGCTGCTCTGGGAAGCCGACGGAACTTGGGGGAGGAGGAGTGCAGGGGTGTGTGTGGCTGTTGCTTCAGGCACCGCCCCCAGCAGCTCCCATTGGCCGCGAATGGGGAACCGCGGCCAATGGGAGCTGCTGGGGGCGGTGTCTGAAGCAACAGCCACACACACGCCTGCGCCCCTCATTCCCCAGATTCCAGCTGCTTCCGGGAGCAGCGAGGGGGCAGGGCAGTCAGGCAGGCAGGGAACCTGCCCTGCCCCCGGTGCACGTCAGGCCGGAGCCCACCCCCTCGAACCCCCTGCCCTGAGCCCCCTGCTGCACCCCTCCTACACCCCGACCCCCTGCTGCACCCCGTACCCCTCCTGCACCCCAACTCCCTGCCCTGAGCCCCCGCCACACCCCTGGGGGCAGGGAGGGGGCAGCGTTGGGGTGGGAATTTCAGGGAAGGGGTTGGAATGGGGGCAGGGAAGGGGTGGGAAGAGGCAGGGCAGGGGCGGGGCCTCATGGAAGGGGTGGAGTGGGGGCGGGGCCGAGGGCGGCGGGGGGGAGGTGTCAGTAAATAGGGCCCTAGGGCCAGTGTACTAGTCTTCATGTGGCCCTCGTGATCATTTGAGTTTGAGACCCCTGGTGTAGACATACCCAGTGTAAGCTCGAAAGCTTGTCGCTCTCACCAACAGAAGTTGGGCCAATAAAAGATATTACCTCACCCAGCAGTTCTATTTGTAATTATATTTTATTGAGGTTGAGTTTATACCTTTTTAGTAACCATTTTGATTACTAATAATTATTATTTATTAGAGGTGCTTGGGTAAAAAATTGCAATAATTTTTGAAAATTTCAGACACTTTCTTTTCATATTTTTTAAAAAATAACTTGATTTTTTTCAAATAATTTCACTTTTCCTTTCCCCATTTGCTTTATTCTTCTCTTTTTTCTTTTTTTCTAATTTACTACTGAAAAGGGAGAAGAAATGGCAAGAAAGAGGGATGGAAAGTAAAAACTAAACACCAGCAAAACAAACACTAAAAAATGAATAATTTTCTGTTCTAGTTTTCAATTTAAAAAAATAATTCAGAAACACTTTTTTTGTAATTTTTTCATTTTTTTTAAAAGGCAATTTTTCAATGAAAGGAATTTCTCATTCAAAATTTCAATTAGCTGTAGTATTTACATAGCATCATTGCTATGTGCACTGCTTTACAGATGTGTAAACAGAAAAGGTTCTTGTCCAAAAAAATTTAGGCCCAGATCAGCAAAGGTATTCAGGCTCCTAACTTCCATTGATTTCAGTGGAAATTAGGAAACTAAATACCTTTGTGGATCTGGACCCTACAGTCTCAGGCCCAAATCCTGCAATTGGGTCCCTATAGTCATACCTGAGCAGAGCTTCACTGAAGTCAAGGGGGCCTCTCATAGCAAGAATCTGCCAATAAGAGATCTGATTTCAGGATCAGGAGCTATACCAGACAAGAAGCAGACAAAGAAAGGAAAAGGGATGTAGCATAAAAGTAAGGTTTTTAAGTTTCTGCGTTTTTTTAATATGACTACATTTTCAGAAGGCTTTCGAGTGACACCAGGTTTCCTGTATAGCATTTAAACAGTGTGAGAGAAGGGAAAAAATCCAAAGTAGCTTATGACCTTTTTCAGTACTTAATGCTGCTGCAAATGAAAAAGACGAACCAGTCCCCGATAGAATGAAAAATGCTTCCCACTATTCTTTCATACAAAAGCACTCTTTTTGCAATGAGTCATCTGGGAACTAAGCTGAAATTATTCCTCCCCGCCCCCCTCTGCAGCCCTTAGCAAAGGGTGGGGGGAGAATAGATCACCTTTGTCAATCATTATTTGAATAGGGGTCATTGTGTTAAACTGTCATCTTGGTTTGCTAATGATTGATAAGTTAGCTCTGTGAACCTTATAGCAGACAAGTGGCAAATGTGATAATTTACTCTCACCCCCACCCCTTCCTCAGGACTCATGTAAAGCAAGCTGAGATTTAAAGGTGACATTGCTTGTTTGCTCTTCTATGGGATACAGTACAAAGAAAAAGAAAAGCATGCAAAATGCAGAATTGCTATTATCAAATCATAATTGATATAGCCATATGAATAAAAGCCTGGGTTTAATCTTTACATGTGTTTTCAGATCACATTAAGATACCAGGCTATTTGCAAAGTGAATGCTGCTTGAATGTTACCAGGAAGGCTCGCTACTTTCCCTTTTTTAATATTACCAGACAGCCACGGTTTTTTTGCCCTTAGGATTATGATGAATATCTCTTATGAGTGATAGATCTGCCCATAACAGAGTTTTTGGGAGGGTTCCCCCCCCCCAAATTAATTATATGTTGCCACCAACTCTTGCTTTTGTTATCTTCATACATCAGAGACTAAGTCTACACTTGGAGCTAGAGGTGTGAGTCCCAGCTTGTATAGACATATTCATGCTAGCTCAATGAGAGCTAGCACACTACAAAAGTACATAAGAATAGCCACCCTGGGGTAGATCAATGGTCCATCTAGCCCAGCATCTGGACCCATGGGAAAGAGGCCCATGAGGAATTTCACCAGGATTTCAACAATTTCCACCCCACCATCAACCTCAGCCTGGACCAGGCCACACAAGAGATCCACTTCCTGGACACTACAGTGCAAATAAGTGATGGTCACATAAACCATCCTATACCGGAAACCTACTGACCGCTATACTTACCTACATGACTCCAGCTTTCATCCAGACCACATCACATGATCCATTGTCTACAGCCAAACTCTAAAATACAACCTCATTTGCTCCAATCCCTCAGACAGAGAGAAACACCTACAGGATCTCTATCAAGCATTATGGAAACTACAATACCCACCTGCTGAAGTGAGGAAACAGATTGACAGAGCCCAAAGGGTACCCAGAAGTCACCTACTACAGGACAGGCCCAACAAAGAAAATAACAGAACGCCACTAGCCATCACCTTCAGTCCCTAACTAAAACCTCGCCAGCGCATCATCAAGGATATACAACCTATCCTGAAGGATGATCCCTCACTCTCACAGACTTTGGGAGACAGGCCAGTCCTCCCTTACAGACAGCCCCCCAACCTGAAGCAAATACTCACCAGCAACTACACACCACACAACAAAAACACTAACCCAGGAACCTATCCCTGCAACAAATCCCGTTGCCATCTCTGTCCACATATCTATTCAAGGGACACCATCATAGGACCTAACCACATCAGCCACACCATCAGAGGCTCGTTCACCTGCACATCTACCAATGTGATATATGCCATCATGTGCCAGCAATGCCCCTCTGCCATGTACATTGGCCAAACCGGACAGTCTCTACGCAAAAGAATAAATGGACACAAATCAGATGTCAAGAATTATAACATTCAAAAACCAGTTGGAAAACACTTCAACCTCCCTGGACACTCAATAACAAACTTAAAAGTGGCAATTGTTCAACAAAAAAACTTCAAAAACAGACTCCAACGAGAAACTGCAGAACTGGAATTAATTTACAAACTGGACACCATCAAATTAGGCCTGAATAGAGACTGGGAGTGGATGGGTCACTACAAAAACTAAAAACTAATTTTCCCATGCTAATTTCCCCCTACTGTTCCCCCTTCTTGTCAACTGTTTGAAATGAGCCACCCTGATTACCACTACAAAAGTGATTTTTCTTCCTGTTCATAATAGCCCACTTTAATTGAATTGTCTCATTAGAACTGACCCCCCCACACACTTGGCTAGGCAACTCCCATATATATATCTTCCTCTCCATGCATCTGATGAAGTGGGTTTTAGCCCACGAAAGCTTATGCCCAAATAAATTTGTTAGTCTCTATGGTGCCACAAGTACTCCTCATTGTTTTTGTCTTCCAACAGTGGCCGATACCAGATGCTTCAGAGGGACTGAACAGAACAGGGTAATTTATAAAGTGATCCATCCCCTGTCATCCAGTCCAAGCTTAGTGGCAGTCAGAAATTTAGGGACACTACCCAGTGTCATGTTCTTCTGTACCAGATATAGACTACTCATAAAGCTTGCTTATACACACCAGATGTATTCATCAAAAGATCTAATTCTAGATTTCTAATTAACAACCCGAACCTGTAACAACTTGGTCATCTGATTGTCGATTAGTTGCAACATCTGGTTGTGGTCAGTTTGGAATCCTTATGTCTTCTTCGTGTGCTGTATTGGCCACCTGTAGAGTTTGCTCTTTAGATTGTTCTTTTTGGCAAACAAATTGTAAATGTTGATGGTTTCTGTTGAACACTCCATTGTCAGTCTCAATTGCATATGATCTGGGTGCTGAATTCTTTTTATTTATGATAGCTGGAGTTGTCCATCTTTTTGCTCCATCCAATTTGACATGAACATGGTCACCTGGTTCTAAAACTGACAGTTCTCTGAGTGACATCTGTTGTAAAAGTGTTCATAAACTCGTTTTGCCTTTTTATCTGATTTGGCTACTCTCTTCATGTCTGGCCACTTTGGAAATATGTTATTTTCCAAAGTTGGAGCTGTTCTGAGTTGTCTTTCCATCAGGAGTTGTGCTGGACTATATCCAGTAGCTGCTATTGGTGTTGATCTGTAATTTACAAGAGCAAGGAATGGATCTTCCTGCTGTAGGATTTCCTTGGCTGGAGGTACAGCTCTCTAAACCTCTCCGTTCAGTAGTGGGTAATGTGGTCTGCTAGTAATATGATCAAAATCATGTTTCATTCAGAAATAACTTAATTCTGTTGCAGTGAATTGTAGTCCATTGTTTGTCACTAATTGTTCTGAAATACCAAAGTTATCAAAAGTGCACTTCAGTTTCTCGATGACACTGCAACGTGGTATGTCTTCCAAGTACATTATTTCTATAAACTTGGAAAAATAGTCCACTACAATCAGGTAATGAGGTTCTCTGAATTTACAGCTAGTCTCTTCTAAGGTCTGTCTGGTAGAGATGTTGTTATTCTATATGGTTCAGCATTGTCTCTTAAGTTGATTTGTACTGGATCTTCTTTCAAAAGTCCAATATCATCAAATCCTCTGTCAAGTTCTTCCATCTTTCTCACTAGGCCCCTCATGGCTGCCATGCAGTGGCTGAGAAGGTTGTTGGTCTTTGATCCTTTGATCACATGCCCTCTGAATATATAGCCTTTGTCTTTGTTTCTTTGGTGAACTGACCCATTCAGTTCAGAATATATCCAGGGCACTAACAGCTGTGACAGGTGACTTCAGCTCTGGGGAGGGTTGAAAGTGATTGTAAGTCCCTTCTGAGATGACTATGACGTCAGTCCCTGAGTTAATTTTAAAGTCAGTGGTCTTGCCATGAGTATTCAGTTTCACTCTCCAGCAGGCTCTATTTCATTAGAAATGATAGATCCCAGAAACAATGGCTCTTGCTTGTCTGTAATATGAGTCAACTCCCTGACTGCTTTGGTGTGGCAAACAGCTGTAAAATGTCCATATGTCATACATATATTACACCATGTGCCTCTGGTTGGACATGCATTATCTCTTGGGATATGACCTTTGTCCCTCTTAGCCTGGTTGTTCTCTCTCCTGGCCTCAGGGATTTTGTGATAATTTTTTAACACAAGTTTCTGTTTATAGTTTCTAAGATAGTTTCAGATTTTTCAAGTTGCTCCTGCCTTTTGTTTTGTTGTTTGACTAATTCTGTCTATTTTGCTATCTGTACAGCTGTGGCTAGGGTTACATCTTTCTTCAGTAGTAGCTGCTGTGGAAGGTTTTTATCTGTTAACCCAATAGCCAGCCTGTCTCTGATATTTTCGTGTTTTGCAGTCACAAAATCACTTTCAGCCAACGTATGAAGAGCTCTTATAAAATATTCAACATATTCCCTTGGTTCTTGAATTCTCCGGTGAAAACATGCTCTTTCATAAACCACATTTCTCTGAGGTATAAACATACCCCAACATCAAACATAGCCAGAACCTTTTCATAATCATCTTTCTGACTGTCCTCAATAAAATCAAAGGATTTAAAGCTATGCTATGCTTGCTTTTCAATAGCATAAATTAAAGAAGATACCTGTATATTTCCAATTTCTTTGTGGAGATTGGTAGCAATGTGAAATATTGCAAAATATTGTTTCCAGTCTGTCTATTGTGAAGGTTTGTCAAAACTGAACTTCTCTGGGGTAGTGAAAAGTGGTATGTGACCCAGCAACCTTTATTGCTCTGTTCCTTCTGCTTCTGTTCTCAGTTTACTCCTGACACCATGTAATTTCTTCTGTACCAGATATGGACAGGCTACAGAGCTTGCTTATACACACCAAATGTGCTCATCATAAGATCATTTAATGCTGTGCCAGATATGGCTAAGGTTTGTTTAAATAAGGTATTTTATATGAATTATATGAAGAAGTACTTCCTTGTGTTTGTTTTAAACCTCTCACCTATTAATTTTGTTGAGTGATCCCTGGTTCTTGTGTTATGTGAAGGGGGAAATGACATTTCTTTATTCACTTCCTGCACATAATTCTTGATTTTTAGACCTCTATCATATCCCCCTTAGCCATCTCTTTTCTTAGCTCAACACTCCAGTCTTTTTAATCTCTCCTCATATGGAAACTGTTTCATACCCCCAATAATTTTTGTTGCCCGTTGCTGTATTTTTTCAAATTCTTTAGATATGTATATATATATATAGAGAGAGAGAGAGGCTGCAACCACAACTTCATGCAATATTCAAGGTGTGGGCATACCATAGTTTTATATAGTGTCATTATGATATGTTCTCTTATTATCTAATTCTTTCCTAATGGTTCCTAACATTGCTAGCTTTTTCGACTGCCATGGCACATAGACAGAAGTTTACAGAGAAATATCTACAGTGACTCCAAAATCTTTTCTTTAGTGGTAACAACTAATTTAGACTCCATCAGTTTGTATGTATAGTTGGCATTATGTTTCCAAATGTGAACTACTTTGCATTTATCAATGCTGAATTTCATCTGCTGTGTTCCTGCCCAGTCACCCAGTTTTGTGAGATCCTTTTGTAATTCTTTGGAATCAGCTTTGAATTTAACTATCTTGAGTAGATCTTCAAATGTTGCTACCTCACTGTTTACCCCTTTTCCCAGATCATTTATGAATATGTTGAACAGCACATGTCCCATTATAGATCCATGGGGGACCCTCTTATTTATCTATCTCCACTGTGAAAAATGATGATTTATTCCTACCCTTTGTTTCCTATCTTTTAACCAGTTACTGATCCACGAGAGGACCTTCTCTCCTATCCTGACTCCTTAGCTTGCTTAAAAGCCTTTGGTGAGGGAGCTTGTCAAAAGCTTTCTAAAGTCCAAGTACATTATATCCACTGGATCACCCTTGTCCACATGTCTGTTTATCCCTTCAACAAATTATAATAGATTGGTGAAGCATGATTTCACTTTTAAAAAGCTGTAATGACTCTTCCCCGGCATGTTGTTTTTAAATGTGTGTCTGATAATTCAGTTCTTTTCTATAGTTTCAACCAATTTGCATGGTACTGAAGATGATCATCATCCATGGATTTCTTTTGCTCAGTTTTATCCCATTATAGACATATACTCCTCTTAGAATAACCCTAAACAAATCCTCTCAATTTTTGTTGTTTACTGCCTTAAAACACATGTGGACTTTTATTCTTCCCTTCTTTTTTGTTTAGCCAACACAGTAAACACAGTTGCATATACAGTTGAACCCAAAGAAAATCTGTAGCAACAGAAAAGACCAAAGATAATTTAAGTGCATGTCCATCTCATATCAGCATAATTATTATGGCTGTGCTTTCATACAAGGTTGTTATCCTCCATGATCAAGACAAAACTAGACTGACAAAAAATAGGAATGCTATTTAAAATGAAGTCAAACTCCTATCTGAAATGTTGGTCTAATTTCTTATTGAAGCCTATGAGAATCTTTCTATTCACTTGGTCCTCAAGTGACCCTTATTTCTCCTTCATCTCTCCAGGGGAAAATATCAGGTGTCCACGGATATCTTCTGTTTTGTAACCCTCCTGACAGTTGACTTTGTTCAAAAGAAGAAAGAAAAAAATGACCTCTCTCTCCTTTGGTCTAATTTCAGTTGTTGGGTTTAGTATGCAGGAGCTGGGTGTTGTTGGTAGCCTGTGAAATACAGGAGGTATAATCTAGATGATCTGGTGGTCCCTTCTGGCCTTAAACCCTATATCTCTGCTTGTTCCCTTTTTTCTATGTCTGTCAGATGTCAATCTGCCTACCAGCTAACCAGCTCTCCTTGTCATATCTCTGTCTTCTCAAAGCACAAAAATATTACAAAATATTTTCACAGTCAACCTGTGGAACACCTTGCCAGAGGACGTTGTGAAATCCAAGACTATAACAGGGTTCAGAAAAGAACTAGGTAAGTTCATGGAGGATGGTCCACCAATGGCTATTAGCCAGGATGGGCAGGGATGGTGTCCCTAGTCTCTGTTTGCCGGAAGCTGGGAATGAGCGACAGGGGATGGATCACCTGATGATTACCTGTTCTGTTCATTCCCTTTGGGACACTTGGCACTGGCCACTGTCGGAAGACAGGATACTGGGTTAGATGGACCTTTGGTCTGACCCACTATGGCCATTCTTATGTTCTTATATCTGAATGAATGGGCCAAATCCTGCTTGCTTTTCACACGTGATCCTCTGCAAGCATTCTCATTGCAATGGGGTTATTTACATGACTAAAGTAAGCAAGACTTGGTCCCAATTTTTCATTCATTGTTATTCTTATTCATTAATAACTACTTATGCTAAACATTCTGTTCCACCTTGTATTTCCCAGACCTGAAGAAGAGCTCTGTGCTGCTCTAAAGCTTGTCTCTCTCACCAACAGAAGTTGGTCCAATAAAAGATATTACCTCACACACGTTATCTCTCTAATATCCTGGGACCAACCAGGCTACAACAAAACTGCATATTCTTATTCATTGTTACTATTAATACCAACTTACCTTTCCTATTTTTGTTGGAGGAATAGTCAGATATTTTTAATGTAAAACACAATCAGGATAGAAACATTAAAAGGTCTTCTTTGTAACATGATAAAGACAGTGGGGAGGAAAGGACAAAATCTTTTGTTTCATTTGTAGGTAACTTTTCAAGATGAACAGGCACAGTAAACCTTTAAAAAAATTTGGGGGGGGACCTCCTAAAATCCAACAACAGTAGCAGAATTTGTACATCAGATACAAAAAAATGACAAATACATTTTAAAATGAAATAGGTATAAATATCTTAGGATCTAATTCTGCTTCCATTCATCAATGGAAGAGTTGTCTTTGACTTCAAAATATGTAGTATTGAGCCTGTACTTTCTTGCCAGGACCGAAGTTTAGCATTCTTTGCTTCTCTTCACTGAGGCCTCAATTTAATATTTAACTACTAAAGTACTTAAGTACACAAATAACTTAAGCAAATGAGTAGTCCCACTGAAGTCAGCAGTCTCTGTGAGGATGCAGGTGTCTTTGGTATCACATTGCAAGATCAGGACCTAACATGCTAAAAAACAAAAACAATAACAGGAGGCATTTCTGGTTCAGTTTCAGCTGCTTTTGATGCCATGCACTGTTTCAGAAGACAGAATGAACCCAAAGCTTGGTTCTTAATGAGAAAAAAAAAGTGTTTGGGTTGATTGCTTGAAATAGGGGAATCTGAATTTAGTCTTTCATGCACAGATAACAAGTAGTAAACAATACCAGAGGTCCCTTGAAATTGGATTTTTTCTCCCCGGGGAAATGAAGTTATTTTTTTGGTATTGCAAACAGAATAGAATTTTGTACATTAACCTTTCCCCATCATTGGCTTGGAGAGCTCTCTAAAGTAAACTAACACAAGAAATGTAGGGCTTGGCAATGTTCATTTCTCTGAACATTTCAGGTAGTGCTAATTACAATGCGATAATGGGAGCAGATGCTGTTCTCTACTTCTGGAACTCATGTTCACACATGGTACAGTCTGATAACTGCCTGCTACCCACAGGCCCAAAGTTTCCCTTTTGAAGTATTCAAATCAGCATTATGTCAACTCTCTTTCCCATTTCATATGTGACTTGTCACACGTACATGATCTTTATTTTTTCTCCAGTACTTGTCACAATATCCCCCACATCCTCATAGGATGAATAAATTAATGTAATAATTTAATCAGTCATCATGTGATAGATAACAACCCCCTTTCTTTTGTTTATACACACACCACACGCACACCCCTCATAATAATTGCTTCATTTACAATATTACTGCGGAGGCTCAAATGTGTTCTCTTTCCCTCTGTCTCAGACTTTCTCCTGTCTTTCATATATATATTGTTGATTTTGGGTTAGAAGACACATTTAAATTA
Source organism: Terrapene triunguis (assembly GCF_002925995.2). Taxonomy (NCBI): domain Eukaryota; kingdom Metazoa; phylum Chordata; order Testudines; family Emydidae; genus Terrapene; species Terrapene triunguis. Next base: position 2,918,412 of record NW_020664373.1, read on the forward strand.
CTCTTCTTGTATATGGTTTGGTTTGCAGTGAGGTCTGTTCTCAAGCTGATAAAATTAAAATTAAAAATGTATTCTCTGTCTTTTATAAAAGATGGCTGAAAAGAGTAAAGTTAATAGCAGAGTCAAATTTGAATGAGGCTTAGTTAAAGGGACAACTAATAATTGAAGGTTTTGCAGTTAATGGGGATAACAAAAAAGGTACCATCCTAAAAGAACTGAAAGGGGGGAAAGTCATTTTAATCTTTAGGCCATATCACTCTGACTAAGCGGTATTTGATATTCATTAAATGAGGAGGCAGCTCATAATCAGTAACCTGTGAATGATTAAACTTATATAGAAGCATTAGATTAAATCTGGGCTGAACAAGAAACCCGTTAACCAGAAGTGCCAAATCACTAGATAGTAAACTGAATGCTCTTAAACAAAGAAGTTGTTTTCATGGCTTGTGTAGAATGTACCCCTTTTACCCCTGCTTTTGTGAGACACACCTGATTGCCTCCTGACAGACCACCTTGTGGCCTGTTAAATATTAGGAAAAATAAATGGTTGCTATTAAATCTGATCAGTTGCTGTTCTTCTGAGCATCCGCAAGGAGATGAAATATCTCTCTCAGCTGTTTGGAAATCAGTGCAGATACAGTGACACACTCAATCTCTTTTACATATGTCCCAAACCACCTGGCAAACATCCAGAGTGGTTTATAAGGAGGAATAACTGCAAAGTCTTGATTGTCATGGTTATGATGTTCTCACCACAGCTATCACCTGGGAAATGGAGGAAGAGGACCCAGTAGTTTTTGTCAAACTTGGATATTGGTTTACAGCACACAACATAATTCATTATATACAGAGATATAGAAGGCCTGTGCATGGTGGTAAGAAAAGTAAACCACACACACATAAAAATAATAAAGACACATATACTCTAGCCACCAGCTTAAAGAGTGAGAGAAGAAGGGAAATGAACTAGATACAAAAGGTGGGAATTTTAGAAGTGTTTGGCATTGACCTAACTCTACCCCCATTGAAGCATTTACCATTCTCTTCAATTGGAGCAGCATTAGGGCAAGGCTGAGCACGTCTGAAAATTCCACCTCCCAAAAAATCATAGACTTGGATCTGATAACCAAGTGCTCACTTCAGTGTTTCTTGGAGAAGAAAATCTCCCATTAAAACCAATGGGAGAGAGGTGTTTGTTTCCCTCCCTGCCTCAAATACCGAAGTAGGTCCCAAGGCTCCAAACAAAAAGATAGAAAGAGAGATTGAGGGCATAATTTTAATCTCTCCTGAACACCTTCATCCAAACAAAACAAAAAGACCAGCTCCACAGTGTGAAAAGAAACCCAATCACTTATTGTTACACTTGTTATTATAACAGACACCTATCACTGAAGTAACCGGCCACACTTTGCATAGTTTAAATCAAGGCAAATCAAAAAAAAATTCTCAAATGAACAGTGTTAATCTAGCAACCCCAGGCAGTCCCTAGCCAACTCGCCTGAAAGGATCAAAGGAAGGGATTGCCAGGAGAAGATTAAAGGCCTGACCCTGAATATTGCTGAGCACTCTCATTTCCCATTGACTTCACTGAGACAGCAAGTGTACTCAGCGCCTCCCAGGATCATCTCATGAGAGGATTAGTGCTCCTCAGTCTTTCTCTTTTATCATTTTAGGGTAGCAGGTTAGTGGCTCTGGAACACCGCTAAGGGATTTCAGTTTGTAATGAGATGAAAGCCTGAACAATATGTCAAATATCCTTGGGGGAGCGGGTATAATGCCTCTTCATATTACCTTCCTGCAGTGTGTGCACTTCAATAGTTCTGCCTGGTCTTTCCAAAGGGGCACAAATGCATGAGAAGTCTCCTTGAAAACACACACACACACACACACACACACACACACACACACACACACCGTACTTAGGAGAGCTAGTCAATAGCTACTCCTTCTACATAGGGCAAAATAGTCCCAAGTTCACAATGGGAAGTGGAGCAAGGAGCAAAAGGAATCTTACAGATTGTGTGCTCAGTGTAAGGACCAAGGACAACCGCAGTCCCTGCACTCAAGGTAGTGTAGGAACTGCTTCTTCCATGTGACCCCCCAACACTGTGAGGTGCCCAAAAGTAGGTCTGTTTTGGATGAGTTGGAATAGTGTCATTAAAACCACTAGTGCCCTCTTGACATACACCATAACTAGTGTATGTGTCCTTTTTATGAGCCAGCTACTCAGCTAATGTAAACTGGCCAAGCTTAGTTGGAGCCTATGGAGATCAACTGGTGTAAATCAGTGTAACTCTGGCCCTGTAGTTGGGGGTGGAGGGAGTGCTTAGATATTACTGTGATTGAGCCATATAAGCAGCTAGGTAGGGACTGTCTTTTTGTTCTGTGTTTGTACAATGCCTAGCATAGTGGGATCCTGGACCATGACTAGAGCCCCTAGGTGCTCTGATACTACAAATAATAAATTATAATAACAGGTAGACAAATAGTTGCAGATGGGATAAATAAAGAGCATGTCCTGAATAGTGGCACCTCTATGGCCCTATGGATGTGCACCTTACTTCCTAACATTTCACTGAAATTTTGCATTTCATCAAAGGAGTCAACAGAAACAACATAGTTCCTGAATGCACATGGTATACAGGTATATGCCAGATTGTTAAGTCATTTCTCATTACCATCAGTTAAATGTTTACACAGAGATATCTGCTAAATAAGTGGCATTGCTCAGCATCCTATCACATCCTATCCTTTCTGATTATCAGATAGGTAAAATCAGGGCTAGATGTTCACTGTTGTAGACAAAGCTGGAATAAATAAATAAAAATAATAAGTATTTTCTTTGGAAAAATGGAAAAACTCTTTCAATAAATGATTTGACAAATATCATCCTAACTTCTCTAGCTATCGTGAATCTGTTGCATTTATGTTGGCAGCCGGAGACTAGAATCACCTTGGTTCCAGTAACAGGTATAAATGCAGGAGTGAAGATGGAGAGGGAAGTGTTTTATAGCTCCCAGGGTCACAAATTGAAATATAATTTAAAATTGAGATCCAAAATCTAGTTGTGTTTCCCCACCGACAGAGCAAAGAGGGGAAACATTTAAAAATTATACCTTTTTGTAGCACATCTTTAAGGGCATTTGCACCATTACATGTTTAATTTATAGAATTTGTGGAAATGTTTAGCATTTTATTACTAATTTAAAATGATGTGATTGATTTTGCAATACTAAAATTACTAATTGTTTCACTTTACTCTTTCCTAATTAACCTGTAAAGTAACACTTTAATAATACTAATTTAATTTAAAATGACATTTTAAAATAGTTGGCAAAAAGCACCTCCATAAGTCAAAGAAACAATATGCAAAGTCAAACTCACTGCTCCAGCTATAGTAAAGAAAGAGATGGTGAATAACTTAATACTAGAGATCTGTGTTTGGAGATCTTTAAACATATGTTTATATACGATGCTGAGTAAAGCTACTATTGGTGTATTTAATTGGCTAATTAACCATTTGCTTCTGAACGCACACCCTCCTATGAAAATTGTGGTCTCAATCATACCAGGTGCTGAGCCCCTGATTTCAATCTACTAAAGCACTGAAGCATGTGCTTATCTTTAGGCACTACTAATCCCATTAAAGTCAGTGGGACTATTCCTCTGCTTAAAATGATCATCATCTTGCGGGATCAAGCCCTAAGTGACATATACATCGTATCTCATCTCTCTCTCTCCATTTCACGTGTCTATACTTGAATTTCATTGCATTGTCCTTAGCTGCCTACTCAAAGCTAGGTTCTCCTCGAAATGTCAATTTACCACTGCATCTCAGAATGGGAAGTGAAATTGAACCCAGCTAATGATAAATGCAACATCTGTAAATCCAAGTCAGAAATTCTGTGACAGACTATGGTAATGGCAAGTGATGTAAGGAGCTGAATGTAATCCAGACATACGTTACAGACTATCAGTAAAGGATGCAGAGTCTCAGGGCTTGTCTACAGGGGTGGGTAATGTGCTCTACAAGGGTGTGGTTTCTAAACTGGTCTGTATAGACCCTGATGCTGCACACTAAGGTTCTCTAGGGGCACTTTAACATAGTACTGTTGCAAACTGTGCTACATTACAGCACACCAGCAGGGTCTACATACACACACACACACACACACACACACAATTACATTCCTCTGAAAGAGAATGGCTTAGATGTATGCACACCTCTGGATACAAAGAACACATATAATGAGTAGAACATGTTGGAATTATTAATAATATTTGAAATTATTAATATTAGTATGGGAAACCACCAAATACTAATTTAACTATAAATTCCTTTATTAAAACCAGAGGACAAATGGTACTTATGCAATTGCTCTAAACATGCCTAAATAATAAGCAATTTGCCACATCCAAACAGTAACAAAATATGTATAAGTATTTGATCAAGATACTTACAAACAGCATAAATCCAGTGGTGCTTAGACCCATATCGGTTGGCTCCAACATGGTCAGGGAGGTATTAGCAATGAACACTTTAAGAGTATGTCTACACAGCAATGTAAGCCTAGGGATAGTGGGACTTGAGTCAGCTGACCCATGTCAGGGAACCCTGGACTTGAGTGTCTACACTGCATTTTAAACCCTAGGTTAAGGACTTTCTGATCCATGCTCGAACTCAAGCAGTGCACAAACCCGAGTCAAAATAACCCTATCCCAGAATGCCTAGCACCCCACCCCCCCAGCATCAACACACTAGCCCTACAGCCCATCCTGTTTCCTAACTATGGCGGTGCTATTAAGGGGACTCAGGTGCCCATAAGGAGCACGAGTACATAAACTGCATAATTTGCTCCTTTGGTGGCTGTCTGAGCAGGCTTTGTACTGAACTACCACCTAATCTGAGAATTGGGCTCTCCACCTCTAGGCTGAGTCACATTGGCAGGAAAATGCCCATGTGCACCTGCCCTGAGGGTAATTAGGACATCAGTCTCCAGGGCTGTCAAACTATTAAAATGAAACTTTGCACTTCTTAATGTTTAAAATGGGATGTTCATTGAAGGTGGTGTTGTTTGTTTGTTTTATTTATTTTTGTCTGTTTGTTTTGAAGTTTGACATAAAATGTAGGTTTCAGAGGAAAACCACACACACACCGCAGCCTGGCTGCTCTCAGCTGTGGAGCGGTGAAGTGCATCCCCAGGGCTTGGGGTTCAGTGTGCTCCAGAGCCCCCTGGATCCCTTATCTCTGCCTCCATTGCACTGGGAGACAGGGATAAGGGATCCCCGGGAGGCTGTGGGGAAGTTTTGGGACTGGCTCCCACTCAGTGCCCTCATAGTATGCACTGCTCAGGCGCCTCTGCATACGCAGCCCAAGGGAGGGTAGGGGTGGGGGCGGGGGGGGGGCAGGCACAAGGGACAGAGAAACTGGATTTCTAGTAGAAATACTGACCCAGCCTTAAATATAAGCTCGCTGGCAATTGTGTGTAAATAAAGGGGGAGGGGGAGAAAGAGAGAGAGAGAGAGAAATTACATGTCTTTTCAGAGTACTGTGTCATGGAATATATCTTTTACATGCATCATTGCATGTCTGCTTACATCAGGTTGCATCCTATCATCTGATGCACAAGTGTCAACGTACCCTGATGCGGTGAGACACAAGTGTCACATTGTGTGCAAGGCTTAAGGAAACCCTTAGTATTGTAGAAAGCTCCAAGATCAGGATAATAATTGAACTGACTGTGAACCTGTGAGTTGGCCTATTTGAAGACAACCTAAAGTACTTATATGCATAGGAAGTCAAGATCTTGTAACAGAATTCCAGTGAACTAAAGTATTGTTTCTGGTATAATGGAGGGAATGATCTTCATTGTTAGTAAACAGTAGGTTATCTCTGTTTTCTGCTCTACACTTAACTGCCTGAATAAAAATACATTTCCTTTGTATTAATCTTAATGTAAATTCCCTCCCAGCTGGGATCACTGAGATGCAAATTCATATATATATCTTTTTTAATGAGTAAGACTTTGAAAAAGTTTTACATACTAAACAAACAGAAATGGTTTGACAATACAAATATTATTTATGTCCAAATAAACAGCTACGTGCAACAGGACACCATCATAGTGAAATGTTATTCCCCCGCAAAATAAAGTCACTACAATCAGAGTATCACGTGAACAGAAGGAGGCTACCTGCAAAATACCCTCCCTTGTTCACCTGGGGAATGGCAACAAGGCCAGCAGAAGGGGGCACTAGCTGCAATGGAAGGGACTATATAAATCCCTATTATGACCTCAGAGGAGAGCAGCAATACCAAGATTCACCTGGCTCATCTTCACTATCTATGGGAAGCAAATCCAGAAAGGTTGGGAGCAGGAGATGGAGACAATTTCTCTCCTTTTCCCCTCCTGGGTTTCACCAGAGAGGAGGAATGCAAATGTGATGATCCCCTTGGAATGCAGCATTGAGCTCCTGTCAGGTAGATGATAACTGCTCCAATCTTAAAAAGATGAACAACACAGAACTAAGTTATACTGAAGTAAAAAATTCACTATCGGGCTGATTCAAAGGCTACTGAAGTCAATAAAAAAATTCCCTATAAGGGTATGTCTACACTAAGAAATTAAGTCGATTTTATAGAAGTCGATCTTTAGACAATGATTTTATACAGTAGATTGTGTGTGTCCCCACTAAGCGCATTAAGTCGGCAGAGTGCGTCCTCAATACCATGGCTAGCATCGACTTACGGAGTGGTGCACTGTGGGTAGCTATCCCACAGTCCCCACAGTCTCTGCTGCCCATTGGAATTCTGAGTTAAGCTCCCAATACCTGATGGAGTAAAAACAATGTCGCGGGTGGTTTTGGGTACATGATGGCAGTCTCCCCTCCTTCCTTCCCTCCCTCCAGGAAAGCAACGGCAGACAATCATTTCGTGCCTTTTTTCCTGGGTTACCCGTGCAGATGCCATAGCATGGCAAGCATGGAGCCCACTCAGCTCACCACTGCTGTTGTGAGCATAGTAAACACCTCACACATGATCCTGCAGTATGTACAGAACCTGGCTAGGAGCTGCCAGCACGAGGACGATTGTGAGGAGGACATGGACACAGACGTTCCTGAAAGCATGGGATGTGGCAATTGGGACATCATGGCAGCAGTGGGGCAGGTTGATACAGTGGAACACTGATTCTGGGCCCGGCAAACAAGCACAGACTGGTGGGAGTGCATAGTGTTGCAGGTATGGGATGATTCACAGTGGCTGCGAAACTTTCGCCTGCGTAAGGCCACTTTCCTAGAACTTTGTGAGTTGCTTTCCCCCACCCTGAAGTGTAGGAATACCAAGATGAGAGCTGCCCTGACAGTTGAGAAGCGAGTGGCGATAGCCCTGTGGGAGCTTGCAATGCCTGACTGCTACCGATCAGTCGGGAATCAATTTGGAGTGGGCAAATCTACTGTGGGGGCTGCTGTGATCCAAGTAGCCAAGGCAATCACTAACCTTCTGCTAGCAATGGTAGTGACTCTGGGAAATGTGCAGGTCATAGTGGATGGCTTTGCTGTAATGGGGTTCCCTAACTGTGGTGGGGCGATAGACGGAACGCATATCCCTATCTTGGCACCGGACCACCTTGCCAACCCGTATGTAAACTGCAAGGGCTACTTCTCAATGGTGCTGCAAGCACTGGTGGATCACAAGGGACATTTCACTGACATCAACGTGGGATGGCCGGGAAAGGTGCATGACACTCACATCTTTAGGAACTCCGGGCTGTTTGAACAGTTGCACGAAGAGACTTACTTCCCAGACCAGAAAATTACTGTTGGGGATGTTGAAATGCCAATCGTTGTCCTTGGAGACCCAGCCTACCCCTTGCTCCCATGGCTCATGAAGCCATACACAGGCAGCGTGGACAGTAGTAAGGAGCAGTTCAACTATAGGCTGAGCAAGTGCAGAATGGTGGTAGAATGTGCATTTGGATGTTTAAAAGCTTGCTGGCGCTGTTTGCTGACTAGGTTAGACCTCAGCGCAACCAATATTCCCATTGTTATTGCTGTTTGCTGTGTGCTCCATAATATCTGTGAGAGTAAGGGGGAGATGTTTATGGCTGCGTGGGAGGTTGAGGCAAATCGCCTGGTGACCGATTTTGAGCAGCCAGACACCAGGGCAATTAGAAGAGCACAGCTAGGCGGCTGCCCATCAGAGAGGCTTTGAAAACCAGTTTCATGATTGGCCAGGCTATGGTGTGACAGTTGTGTGTGTTTCTCCTTGATGCAAACCTGCCCCCTTTGTTGATTTTAATTCCCAGTAAGCCAACCACCCTCCCCCATTCGATCTCAGCTGGCAAAGGAAATAAAGTCACTATTGTTTTGAAACCATGCATTCTTTGTTTATTAATTTAAAAAAAAGTGAGATAACTGACGAGGTAGCCTGGGTGGGGTGGGGGAGGAGGGGAGGAGGGAAGATCTAGGCCACATTGCTTATAGTAGCTACACTACAAATCAAAACTGTTTGAATGACAGCCTTCTGTTGCTTGGGCCATCCTCTAGAGTGGAGTGGCTGGGTGCCCGGAGCCTCCTCCCCGCCCCCACCTGCGTTCTTGGGCGTGTGGGTGAGGAGGATATGGAACTTGGGGAGGAGGGCAGGCAGTTATACAGTGCATGCAGCGGCGGTCTGTGCTCTTGTTGCCTTTCCTGCAGCTCCCTCAGACACCTGAGCATGTCCATTTGCTCCCCCATTAGCCTCAGCATCGCCTCCTGCCTCTTCTCATTGCGCTCACTGTATGCTTTCCTGGCCTCTGTCACTGTATGCCTCCATGCATTCAGCTGTGCCCTATCAGTGCGGGAGGATGGCATGAGCTTGGAAAACATCATCACGAGTGCATTTTTTTCACCTTCTAATCTGCAATAACCTCTGGGACGCAGATGATAGGGAGAAACATTTTGGGTAGAAACATTTGCACCTGCGAAGGGATAAAAAGGGAGAGTAGAATTTAAGAAGATACATTGCTGAGAACAAAAGGGAGACTTTTTCACAGTAAATCAAGCAATTCACAGCAGACAGCACATGTGCTTTAGGTACAAGGTCGCATTTTGCCTTTTATATTGAGCGCCTGCCAGTATGGTGACACATCACACACAGCTGGGCAACAGAATTCAGTTTCCAGGCAGCCATGGTGTCATAACTATAAAGGGAAGGGTAACAGCTCTCCTGTGTACAGTACTATAAAACCCCTCCTGGCCAGAGACTCCAAAATCCTTTTACCTGTAAAGGGTTAAGAAGCTCGGGTAACCTGGCTGACACCTGACCCAAAGGACCAATAAGGGGACAAGATACTTTCAAATCTTGTGGGGGGGAAAGGCTTTTGTTTGTGCTCTTTGTTTAAGGGGTTGTTCGCTCTTGGGACTGAGAGGGACCAGACATCAATCCAGGTTCTCCACATCTTTCTAAACAAGTCTCTCATATTTCAAACTTGTAAGTAACAGCCAGGCAAGGCGTGTTAGTTTTCCTTTGTTTTCTCAACTTGTAAATGTACCTTTTACTAGAGTGTTTATCTCTGTTTGCTGTACTTTGAACCTGAGGTTAGAGAGGGGAGTCCTCTGAGCTCTTTAAGTTTGATTTCCCTGTAAAGTTATTTTCCATACTGAATTTACAGAGATGATTTTTACCTTTTTCTTTAATTAAAAGCCTTCTTTTTAAGAACCTGATTGATTTTTCCTTGTTTTAAGATCCACGGGGTTTGGATCTGTATTCACCAGGAGTTGATGGGGGAAAAGAGGGGGATGGTTAATTTCTCCTTGTTTTAAGATCCAAGGAGGTTTGGATCTGTATTCACCAGGAGTTGGTGGGGGAAAGGAGGGGGATGGTTATTTTCTCCTTGTTTTAAGATCCAAGGGGTTTGGATCTGTATTCACCAGGGAATTGGTGAAAGGTTTCTCAAGGCTTCCCAGGGAAGGGAATTAGCTTAGGGAATGGTGGCAGCAGACCAGATCTAAGCTGGTAGTTAAGCTTAGAAGTCTTCATGCAGGCCCCCACATTTGTACCCTAAAGTTCAAAGTGGGGATACAGCCTTGACACATGGTAAGCCAAAAGGTATGCGGGGTTAGCTTCTTCCATCTTCATAACATGTGGGAATGGTTTCAAACTGCAGTACCCTCCTTTCCTGTAGGAAGCAATGCTGGTTGGGTTTGCCATTTAAAAGGAGGGGCTGCGGTTTTCAGGTGGATGTGCAGCACACCCCTCCCCCCACTCCACCGCATGGCTCTTCTCTGGGATGATCCCTTCGCCCCTCCCCCCACGATGTGGCTATTCTCAGGGATGATCCCTTTTAGCCAAGTGCAAACAGCCCAGCATGAACAGGGTCCTTTTACTGCTCCCTTACAAAAAATCCCCTATTTCATGAATGATATCACTCTCCTGCGGCTAACACAGAAAGATATAGACCATATGTTGCTTGAATGTGACCAAAACCCAGGACCATTCGCTGCCATGCTTTGTGCTGCAATGATTCCAGACTACTTGCTACTGGCTTGGCATGGTAAAGTGTCCTACCGTGGAGGATGAAATAAGGCAGCCCTCCCCAGAAACCTTCTGCAAAGGCTTTCAGAGTACCTCCAGGAGAGCTTCATGGAGATGTCCCTGGAGGATTTCCACTCCATCCCCAGACACATTAACAGACTTTTCCAGTAGGTGTACTGGCCACGAATGCATCCCAAGTCTTCAGGCCAAATCAAAAATTAAACACAATTGCTTTTAAACCCTGTAGCGTAGTTACAAATGTGCACTCACCAGAGGTGCCTTCTCCAGCTTCAGGGTCCGAGAACCCACCTTGGGAGGGTATTGGCTCCAGGGTGATGAAAAGGTCCTGGCTGCCAGGGAGAATGGATTCTCTGCTTGCCTGCAGCGCATTCTTCTCCTCCTCCTCTTCCTGTTGCGTGAGACTCCCCCCTTGCAGGTGTCCCCGGACAGTGGTGGGATAGTGGTAGGGTCCCCCCCTAGAATGCTATGCAGCTGATCATAGAAGCGGCATGTCTGGGGCTCTGACCCGGAGACCATTTGCCTCCTTTGTCTTTTGGTAGGCTTGCCTGAGCTCCTTAACTTTCACGTGGCACTGCTGTGTGTCCCTGTTGTAGTCTCTCTCCACCATGCCCTGTGTGATTTTGGCATATATATATTAGCATTTCTTCTTTTTGATTGGAGTTTGACCTGCACAGATTCTTCTCCCCATACAGCAATCAGATCCAGTGTCTCCTGTTCGGTCCATGCTGGAGCTTGTTTGTGATTCTGGGACTGCATGGTCACCCGTGCTGCTGAGCTCGCCACGCTGACCAAACGGGAAATGAAATTCAAAATTTCCCGGGGCTTTTCCTGTGTACCTGGCTAGTGCATCGGAGTTGAAAGTGCTGTCCAGAGTGGTCACATTGGAGCACTCTGGAATAGCTCCTGGAGGCCAATACCATCGAATTGCGTCTACACTACCCCAAATTCGACCCAGCAAGGTTGATTTTAGCACTACTACCCTCACCGGGGAGGAGTATAGCAGTCAATTTTAACAGCCTTGTCAAGGTTCCTTCCCCACTCTGAACTTTAGGGTACATATGTGGGGGACCTGCATGAGAAGCTCTAAGCTCAATTAACAGCTTAGATCTGGTCTGGCTGCCACCACTCCCAAGCACTAATTCCCTTCCCTGGGTAGCCTTGAGAGACTTCACCAATTTCCTGGTGAACACAGATTCAAACCCCTTGGATCTTAAAACAAGGAGAAATTAACCATCCCCCCTCCTTTCTCCCACCAACTCCTGGTGGATCCAGATCCAACCCCTTGGATCTAAAAACAAGGAAAAATCAATCAGGTTATTAAAAAAGGATTTTAATTAAAGAAAAGAAAGGTAAAAGAAAACCCTCTGGGAGAGATTAGCATACCAGCTACTCTCACAGACAACAGATTCCAAACACAGAGGATGTTCCCCTGGGCAAAAACTTACACAAAAAATACCCAAATACCCAGTTTGACTATTCCTCTAATTGCACAAGGCAGGTTACAAAGAAATAAACATAAACCTATTTATTTCCTTCACTAATACTCACTACTTAATAAGAGGCTGAATTCTGGAGCTTTCCCACTCCGGTCCAAAGTGAAAACTCTACAGACAAAGGGAACTTCCCTCCTTCCCTTTGAACCATCTGTCCTCCCATTGGTTCCTCTGGTCAGGTGTCAGCTAGGCTAGGCGAACTTCTTAACCCTTTACAGGTAAAAGAGGCATTAACCCTTAACTATCTGTTTATGACCAGCCCTTTAGGTCGATGGAACGGGGTTGGTTGTGTAGACACATTGCTTATAAAATCAACCTAACGCGGCTAAATTTGACCTAACCACATAGTGTAGACCAGGGCTAAGAGAAGTGATAATGCACCGAAATGTCCGGACACAATTTGGGACATTTACCCTGTAAAGTTTCACTGTATCAGCTGTGACTGTAACAGAGTTCTACTGTGTCATGTATTACAGTGCATAGAGAATGCCTGTATACAGGGCATTTATGATATACTTAAAACACTAAGAAGTTTATAATGGCAGATGGAAATTTCCCATGAAGAAGCAGACAAAATGCATGGTGGTAGTATTGTTACCTTCTCCTCCTTTCCCTGCTATATTATTTTTATTAATGTTCCGACATGATCGGTGTGTGTGTGTGTGTGTGTACATGACAAGACATAAAATAACCTAGCAAGACATAATAGTCAAAACATTTCAACTAATTAATAATAAAATAAAATACAATTTGTTCCATCAATTAAGTCAAAACCAAATCTTTCAACCTTATCAAAATGAAATATTTACTTTAAGAACATTGGCTATGATGTTTGCAATACTTAGTATATAACAATGTAAGACACAGGATATCTATCTTGTGCTTCTTTAAACAATGCTACAGAAGACCTCTAAACAGTTATACTAATGGCAACAGTACAGTACGCCAAAGACAAATCTTTTCAGATTTGTCTGCAGAACGTAAGCTTTCATGTAAAAATGAAATCTCTCACCCTGTGGTTGTGGAGATAGCCTTCACTCCCAAAATCAATATATTTCTGTCTTGTTCACTCTGCGGCTAGACAGACTAGAACAATCTAACACCTGGAGAGGTCTGAATTTCTTTCACTTGAATAGGGTTTTAACTTCAAAAGTTTATTTTTGACCATTTAAATACTTAGGGCTCAAGTTTTGGTCTCTTACAAGTAGGTGCTGCTCCAAGAGCAGACCAGGACCAAGTCTCTGAGGGTATGTCCAGATTGCAATTAAAAACCCACGGTTGGCCCATGCCAGCTGACTCAGACTTGTGGGGCTCAGGCTAAGGGGCTGTTTAATTGCAGTGTAGACAATTGGGCTCAGGCATGAGCCCCGGCTCTTGGATGCTGCGAGGTTGGAAGGTCCCAGAGCTCAGCCCAACCCCTGCAATTGAACAGCCCTTTACCCCATGTCAGTTCGCACGGGCCAGCCATGGGTGTCTAACTGCAGTGTAGACATACCGTCTGTCACACTTGAATTCTGATTGCCCCCGTTCCAGAGGAAGTAAGCTGTGCTAGCCCTATACATGACATATGTATCCCTCTATGCAGGCTCAGCTGTGTTGGCCAGATTATTGACGAACACAAAGCCAAGGCTACAGCCACCCCCTGTTCACTTCCCATATCCCTGGGCGGAAAGAAGAGTAGCGGCCCCAGGGAGGCTTTTCTCGACCCACAGACTGCACTGCTACCTATGACCTGGATAGCCCACACAGGAAGAAAATGTGCTCCCTACACCACCTTACTCCCCTGTGCAGGTGCACTGGGGCAAATGCAATCTCCTCCTAAGACATTGAGGGCAAGTTTGCGAAGAGGCCTCAGATGGGCCTGCTGTGAACATGCCATGTTGTGTGTGAAATCAAAAGCATGGATGAAGTTTTGTGCACTCTCCCTTGTGACTTCAAAGGACACCATTTTTGTACCCAGTTTGCAAATGCAAGTAGATTTGGTGCATATACATACTATGAACGGTAGTACACCAAAAACAGGCTGAACATGCAAAACCGTGTACAGACGAACAAAGGCAACATTGTCAAAACGTATCCCTTAAATCTAAGAGACTGGAATGTCATTATGAAACATTTTATGGTGTTAAAGACTCCCTGACTTTTCAAGGAAAATGTTGACAATAGTTCATGGGAAACAACGGTCTCAAATGATCCCTCATGGAAAAAATTGATGAAGATCGACAAACAATCCTTATATTTCACATTTTAAAAAATTTGATATAGATTTGCTTGTAAGAGAAGTAAGAAGAAAGTTACAAATGCATGAATATCAAATATATCTGAGGGTTTTTTTTTCAAAAGCCAAGCATATTATGTGTTCAAGTATTTTCAATGTAAAATCATTTCTGAGAATAATTTAAACTTCAGTAGCAAGATTTTAAGACAACCATCTAAAGAACATTGCAAAATAAAAAAATGTCATGGAACTGCTAACAAAACTGAGAGACAAACCAAACACCCTTATTCCCCTCCAAAAAAATAACGTAGGTTCAGCACAACTGTAAGGAATATTATTTTATAAAATTGCAATAACCCCCCGTCTAGATTAGAAAATTAGGTCTTATATTTAAAACCATTTTAACACATTTTAACTAGCACATTTTTAAACATGCCCTCATAGGCCCAAATAACCTGTTAAATCTTGTCTACACTTATGTTTAAAAGTGTTCTAGTTCATCTGTTTTTAAACATGACCGATTTTTGAAGTCTAGACATGGTCTGTATTCACTCAGTTGGCTAGTAAAGTAGAACATATGTAAGGATAAATAACATCAGTCCTATGTAAATACAGATAGGAGAAGGAGGAAAAGATCTGCTGGAAGGAGGAAAGGAATCTATAACAGAGCTAGAATTGATCAGCTTTACTCTAGTCTGTACAAGGCTCAATATGTCTGTCTGTACTCCCAGGTCTCTATCACTATAGTCTAGGAAAGAATACCAGCTCATATAGTATTGTGGAAGTTTTTCTTAACCTTTTATAAGATGGCTCAGTTTATCCATGTCAAGAATGTTCCCATTTTATTTTTAAAACAACAGCTTAGTTTGGGTGAGTGCAGTGATTTTCCAGTTGGCAGACAAAGCCATTCTGGATCGTAAGACCCAGATCCTCATTTAGTTAATAAAAGTCAATGGAGTCATTGGCATTTACACCAGCTGAGGATCTGGCCCTGAGGTTGTATCTGCATTAACAAAACTTCTTAGCCACAACTCAGCACTGGAGCAGCTTCACTGCTGGTTGCAGTTGTAAAGTGGTACTCTGGCCAGAAGTGCTTTTTCAATGAAAAATAGGTTTTTCTATTAAATAAAGTTTCCACAGAAGGTGTCTGCTTTCCATGAAAAATTTCAACTTTTTGCCCAAAAAACTGAAAACCCTAAAACATTTAGTTTTTTGATGAATATTCAAAATTAAATATATGAGAGAGAGAGAGAGAAAGAGAGGAAGAGGGAAGACAGCTCAAACAAAAGATCCTTCTTAGGATGAGTTATGACTGAGAAATAATTTTATGCTGCATTTCCAATTTGGTTGATGAGAGAAAGATTTATTTAAAAATAATGTTGTAGGTCTTTCCTTCATACTGGAGATTGATATTCTCTGAACCTGTATGACCGAATTTTTCAAACTTGGATACCTAAAATTATGTCAGGTGTATACGAGAAGGAGTTCGCCTTTATAGCTATACTGACAAACCTTCCTAGTGTAGAACCAGTTATACTGGCAAAAGATTGCTTTTGCTGGTATAGCTTATATCAGTTCCCCAAACAAAATAAGCTATACCAGCAAACACAATGTTATGATGGCACAACTACATCTACCCAGTATAGAAATATCATTAAAAAACCACAACCCTAACCAACATTCTTATACCAGCAAGTTGCTAGTTGTAAACCCGGCCTTAGCCATATAACTTCTAATTCACACTTGGATAATTGATCTGAATTTCAGAGCTGCTCTGCACCACAGCTTCCACTGAAATATGGGAGTTATGGGTGCCCATCAATTCTGAAAAATCAAGCCCCAGTTATTTATGTGTCTAAACATGGATGTAGGTGAATTTAGGCACCCAAGTTTGATTATTTGGCCATAGCTGCAATTAGATCATTAACCAGCCAGTTTTCATTTACTAAAAACCTGGACTAGATTTGAAAGAGGTGAAAAACTCTTAATTCTATTGTCAATCCACTCGACCATCCAGTCTCCTTGTGGATGCATGCTTAAGAAACAAGGATCTTGCTATCATGCAAACACACTTAATAGTAATGAACTACTAAGGCCTCACCCACACACTGCAAGTAATTTTATTCTGCATGTAAGCAGAATTTTCTCTTAAATGAAGATTTTTGCAGAACATGTGATGTTTACAAGATTGTGGCCATGTCTACACTTACTGGGGATCAATGCTGCTGTAATGGATGCAGCAGCGGTCAATCTAGCAGGTCTAGTTAAGACTCACTAAATCTACCTCAGAGCACTCTCCAGTCAACTCCAGTACTCCACCAGAACGAAAAGATTAAGGTAAATTGACGCGAGAGGCTAGGACAAGAAGCAATGGGCTTAAATTGCAGCAAGGCAGCTTAGGTTGGACATTAGGAAAAACTTCCTAACTGTCAGGGTGGTTAAGCACTGGAATAAATTGCCTAGGGAGGTTGTGGAATCTTCATCATTGGAGATTTTTAAGAGCAGGTTAGACAAACACCTTTCAGAGATGGTATAGATAATATTTAGCCCTGCCATGAGTGGAGGGGACTGGACTAGGAGGCCTCTCAAGGTCCCTTCCAGTCCTACAATTCTATGATTCTGTGTCCTTAGTCTGGGAATACCAAGATACAGGCTTTATTTTAAGTCTGTCAGCTCCGTTTTAACATTAACAAAGAGAAGAAAACAATAAGGTAATTTTCTACTTTTTTAAAAATGGGAATAGAGTTCAGTGCCATAAGGACTTTGTTACCCTGACACAGCAAATTGTCTTTTTTTCCCCCTACCAACTTACAGAGTATAATCAGGCACACTTTCACTTGCAGAGGTAATTCGTGCAGATCTAATAACTTCCCAATTTACTGGGAGGGCAAAATCTCAGTGATTCCTCTTCAATCACCCTTGATGATTCTTGAGGTTCAAAGGTTTTGTTCAGCTCTTGTGTTAGAGAGTATTCAGTATCCTCTGTTTTCACAATGTCAGGCAGTCCAACCACTCCATGATTTTTAACCCACAATTTATTTTCTACTTCAGGGTTTTAATTTCTTTAATAACCTGTATCTGATTGTGGCACTAAATAGCACAGTGAATAACTTTCTATGTAGTGTAAGATACTCTAGCTGAGACCTTCTCATGATTTTTGCTCCACTGAAGTAATCATTTCATGTAGTGAACCTGTTCCCCCATTTATCGTCTCTTTGGTTTGAGTCATCATATCAAGTATTTATTTCCAATGAACAATCATTAAAGAGTTTAACTTGGTGCTTAAAGATGACTGTATGTCTTTAGACAGCTACATGTCCTTAGATCCTGTCAGATTCAAGAGAGACAGGGGGAGTTTGAGAGGGAGAGCAAGAGATCCCACTGCAGAACAGACCACCAGGTGAGAGGTGAGCGTACTAGCTGTTGGTGTGAGTGAGTTTGCTCGACTGTTTGAATTTTAATTGTGATTCTGATTTCAGGTGACTTCAGTTTCAGTTACAGCTGCTGTGGCAGTTGGGACTGAGTGCCTGACCTTGTTCCCTTGATTGTTCCCTTGATTGCCTTTGATTGGCCTTCCCCAGTGTGACTCACGAGGGACTGACCTAGGCAAGCAGGCTTTAAAAGGCAGAGGCAGAGCGACCAGGGGAGCAGAGCAGACAGGGGGCTGCAGATAGGGGAGTTTGAGAGGGAGTTTGACAGAGGGAGGCTTACGATGGTTAGGAAGACCCGCAACACCTGTGCCAGCACTGCTTCTGTCTCCTCCACCTGCGCCTGTAGCCAGACAGAGCACCTGAGCATGGATGCTTCTACCCAGATCCTGGTGTGGTTTTGCAGGGACTGTAGCTTGCAATTTCCACTTACTGATATCCAGGCTGGGGGGGCATCTAATGTGAAAGGTGCCTGCTGGTGGAATCTCTCAGGCAGCAGGTGGCAGAGCTACAGGAGGAGGTGGCTAGGTTAAGGAGCATCCAAATCCACAAGCAATTCCTGGACAGTGTCCATGTGGAGACAGCTGAGGTAGCTGTCCCAGTACACAGGACTGCTGACACACCACTGGTGGAGGAGGAGATGGCTCAGGGTGGACACTGGCAGCTGGTTACTTCTGGCAGCAGGCAGGGCTCCACCCCTGCTCCGAACCCTCCCACCGTGGTAATAGGTAACTGTTATGCTCTTCTTGATACAGGAGAGAAGGAATCACCCCCTACAGTAAAGGATGAGAAGCCTCATACTCCTAAGGCTGGGAGGTCTGCTACCACAACTGCAAATAGGAAACATAGGGTAGTGGTGGTCAGAGACTCTCTGCTGAGGTGGACGGAGGCGCCCATCTGTCGCCCTGACATTTCATCTCGGGAGGTATGCTGCCTGACGGGGGCCCGTATCCGAAATGTTACGGAGGCATTGTCAAGGATTATCCAGCCCTCTGACTACTACCCCATGCTACTCATCCATGTGGGCACAAATGATACTGCGAGGTGTGACACTGAGCGGATCAAGAGTGACTACAGGGCTCTGGGAGTACGGGTGAAGGAGTTTGGAGCG
The DNA here is from genome assembly GCF_002925995.2 of Terrapene triunguis. Classification (NCBI taxonomy): domain Eukaryota; kingdom Metazoa; phylum Chordata; order Testudines; family Emydidae; genus Terrapene; species Terrapene triunguis. The sequence goes on from NW_020664373.1 coordinate 2,937,199, forward strand.
CAGGTGGTATTCTCTTCCATCCTTCCTGTCAAAGGTAGGGGCCCGGGCAGAGACAGATGCATCATGGAGGTGAATGCCTGGCTGCGAAGATGGTGTCACCAGGAGGGCTTTGGCTTCCTCGACCACGGGATGCTATTCGAGGAAGGATTGCTAGGCAGAGATGGCGTTCACCTTTCGAGGAGGGGAAAGACCCTATTTGGACACAGACTGGCTAACCTAGTGAGGAGGGCTTTAAACTAGGTTCGACGGGGACAGGTGAGCAAAGCCCACAGGTAAGTGGGGAACATGGAGACCTGGGAGATGGGTCGGAAACAAGAGGGAGTGTGGGCTATAATGGCAGAGAGAAAGGAGGGTCAGGGCAAAACTGGGAGGCAAGATCAAACCAGTATCTTAGATGCCTATATACAAATGCGAGAAGTATGGGTAATAGGCAGGAAGAACTGGAAGTGCTAATAAATAAATGCAACTATGACATTGTTGGCATCACTGAAACTTGGTGGGATAATACACATGATTGGAATGTTGGTGTGGATGGGTACAGCTTGCTCAGGAAGGATAGACATGGGAAAAAGGGAGGAGGTGTTGCCTTATATATTAAAAATGTACACACTTGGACTGAGGTGGAGATGGACATAGGAGACGGCAGTGTTGAGAGTCTCTGGGTTAGGCTAAAAGGGGTAAAAAACAAGGGTGATGTCATGCTAGGAGTCTACTACAGGCCACCTAACCAGGTGAATGAGGCTTTTTTTAAACAACTAACAAAATAATCCGAAGCCCAAGATCTGGTGGTGATGGGGGACTTCAACTATCCAAATATATGTTGGGAAAATAACACAGCGGGACACAGACTATCCAATAAATTCTTGGACTGCATTGCAGACAACTTTTTATTTCAGAAGGTTGAAAAAGCTACTGGGGGGAAGCTGTTCTAGACTTGATTTTAACAAATAGGGAGGAACTCGTTGAGAATTTGAAAGTAGAAGGCAGATTGGGTGAAAGTGATCATGAAATCATCATGAGTTTGCAATTCTAAGGAAGGGTAGAAGAGAGTACAGCAAAATAGAGACAATGGATTTCAGGAAGGCGGATTTTGGTAAGGTCAGAGAGCTGATAGGCAAGGTCCCATGGGAATCAAGACTGAGGGGAAAAACAACTGAGGAGAGTTGGCAGTTTTTCAAAGGGACACTATTAAGGCCCAAAAGCAAGCTATTCCGCTAGTTAGGAAAGATAGAAAAAGTGGCAAAAGACCACCTTGGCTTAACCACGAGATCTTGCATGATCTAAAAAATAAAAAGGAGTCATATAAAAAATGGAAACTAGGACAGATTACAAAGGATGAATATAGGCAAACAACACAGGAATGCAGGGGCAAGAT
>NW_020664373.1:2938583-2943566 GCF_002925995.2 Terrapene triunguis
TTAAAAATCACTTAGAAAAGTTAGATGCCTGCAAGTCACCAGGGCCTGATGAAATGCATCCTAGAATACTCAAGGAGCTAATAGAGGAGGTATCTGAGCCTCTAGCTATTATCTTTGGAAAATCATGGGAGACAGGAGAGATTCCAGAAGACTGGAAAAGGGCAAATATAGTGCCCATCTATAAAAAGGGAAATAAAAACAACCCAGGAAACTACAGACCAGTTAGTTTAACTTCTGTGCCAGGGAAGATAATGGAGCAAGTAATTAAGGAAATCATCTGCAAACACTTGGAAGGTGGTAAGGTGATAGGGAATAGGCAGCATGGATTTGTAAAGAACAAATCGTGTCAAACCAATCTGATAGCTTTCTTTGATAAGATAACGAGTATTGTGGATAAGGGAGAAGCGGTGTATGTGGTATACCTAAACTTTAGTAAGGCTTTTTATATGGTCTCGCATGATATTCTTATCGATAAACTAGGCAAATACAATTTAGATGGGGCTACTATAAGGTGGGTGCATAACTGGTTGGATAACCGTACTCAGAGAGTTGTTATTAATGGTTCGCAATCCTGCTGAAAAGGTATAACGAGTGGGGTTCCGCAGGGGTCTGTTTTGGGACCGGCTCTGTTCAATATCTTCATTAACGACTTAGATATTGGCATAGAAAGTACGCTTATTAAGTTTGCAGATGATACCAAACTGGGAGGGATTGCAACTGCTTTGGAGGACAGGGTCATAATTCAAAATGATCCGGACAAATTGGAGAAATGGTCTGAGGTAAACAGGATGAAGTTTAACAAAGACAAATGCAAAGTGCTCCACTTAGGAAGGAACAATCAGTTTCACCCATACAGAATGGGAAGCGACTGTCTAGGAAGGAGTATGGCAGAAAGGGATCTAGGGGTTATAGTGGACCACAAGCTAAATATGAGTCAACAGTGTGATGCTGTTGCAAAAAAAAGCAAACATGATTCTGGGATGCATTAACAGGTGTGTTGTGAGCAAGACACGAGAAGTCATTCTTCCGCTCTACTCTGCTCTGGTTAGGCCTCAACTGGAGTATTGTGTCCAGTTCTGGGCACCGCATTCCAAGAAAGATGTGGAGAAATTGGAGAGGGTCCAAAGAAGAGCAACAAGAATGATTAAAGGTCTTGAGAACATGACCTATGAAGGAAGGCTGAAAGAATTGGGTTTGTTTAGTTTGGAAAAGAGAAGACTGAGAGGGGACATGATAGCAGTTTTCAGGTATCTAAAAGGGTGTCATAAAGAGGAGGGAGAAAACTTGTTCACCTTAGCCTCTAAGGATAGAACAAGAAGCAATGGGTTTAAACTGTAGCAAGGGACGTTTAGGTTGGACATTAGGAAAAAGTTCCTAACTGTCAGAGTGGTTAAACACTGGAATAAATTCCCTAGGGAGGTTGTGGAATCTCCATCTCTAGAGATATTTAAGAGTAGGTTGGATAAATGTCTATCAGGGATGGTCTAGACAGTATTTGGTCCTGCCATGAGGGCAGAGGACTGGACTCGATGACCTCTCGCGGTCCCTTCCAGTCCTAGAATCTATGAATCTATGAGACTGCCACTGTTTCAAAGTCACTGGCTTGTTCTGGCTGCGTGATTCAATCCAGAGGAAGGCATTCACACAGACAATTATTTATAAAAGCATGTTTGGGGGCAGAACTAAACGCGAAAGAAATAACAAAGTCAAATGCCTCAATATCCAAGTGTTACTCTCAACTCATTTTTATTTGTGACTGAAGAAAGATTTCATGTTAAGTCTTATAGGGCAGACTCCATTAATGCCTTTTTCTGCCAGCTACAGGTAAGTACCAATGATCTGCTTCTGAACTTGGACCTAGTCCTATTTATCTTAGCTCATTTTAAAAGCGCACAAAACTGATTAATTTACAAGCAGATTTTTTTTGTTGTCAAGATTAAATAGCTGATCGTGTATTTATGCAGCATCGACAACTGAGCTCTGATTGATCAGTGCTGTCACTTTCCCCCCTCGTCTAATGTTCTCTCTTTTTAAAATTTTTGTATTTATGTCTAGAGTTGTGGCAAACTGTTTTACAATCTGTGATTATCAATGTACATAAAAAAGATTTTTTTATTTTTATTTTTTTAAAGAAAGTGAATTCTCTGTTCAAATTAACAGGGTTATATTGGAAATGGCAGTGGTGTTACCCATTGAACATGGTGCAGTAGAATGAAAACCAAGGTTATGAGTGTGAGAAAAAGAGAATGTACAGCTCTGGAGGGACATAAACTCTTGAGTAATATATCCAATTTCAAGTATTTTGTGAAATTTCAAATGTCCCTGGGATTTTTCAGAACATCTGTTGTTAACTCAGGATTTCAGGTATTTTGATGTTAGAAAACACCTGCTTAGAGTGCAACATTTTTGCTGACTTGGATCTCTTGTGGAAACTTCTATTCTTATTGCTTTAATTGCAACGCAGTACATCCCCAACAAAAGACTTCCTTTTACAGCGTTGCCAAATTCAGTATAAACTAGCCAGAGAAACCTGAGATCCAAAAAGCAGAGTTTTATAGTATGTGCATGGCGTTTAAGAAAAAAATGCAGTGACTGGCAAACCTCTGCCCCATATAGATCCCTCACTGTGTGTGTTTGGACCAGTAGCCGGCGTGGCATGGAAGGGAAGTATGTGATTATAGCCTCTTTTCAAAGGACAAAGTTTGCTTTAAAAAAGCAAACAAACACCCTATAACTGCAGATCTGTCAGGAAAGAAGGTTCATTGCTCTTTTTATTGTCTGTAAAATGCCAAGAGAGTTTCAAAGAAATAGCAATAAATGTGAAAAAGGACCATTCTGTTCCCTTTACCTTACCACAATAGCACATTAGCTTGCTGTGTGGTTTGGCATCAATTTTTTTTTTCCATTTGTATTTGAGTAGGTCAGGAAAGTCTCTTTGTACTAAAGGAATGCTGACACTTTAAAAAAATAGACTTTTTAAATATTCTACATACAGCAGCTACTCCTGCTGTAAGTAAGACTAAAATTTAATACCAATGGAAAGTGCAGAGAGTCAAATGTATTTCTGCAAAATATCATGGAGCCCATTTAATCAAAGACATGTCAATGCATCAAGTAAAATGAGACATTTCCGATCCTCAGAACCAAAGTACGGAAATCCATTGAAGCTCATTGAATTAAATACCTGATAAAAAAATAAAACTGATGAAGATAATGACATCGGGCCTCATTTTGCTAACCCAGAGTATTCTTAATAGTCTTATTGATTTCAGTGAGATTATCCATGGAGGGTTAGATTCTGTCACTCTTAAACATACCTTTACTCCCATTAAATAGTACCTTCCTCCATGAATATACTTATTGATTTCAATGTCATCTAGGGATGGAGTATTACACAACAAGAGTAAGGGTGGAAGAATTGGGTACTAAATGAACAAACACACTTTTAGAAGAACAAATTCATTTTTTTATAGCACCTTTAGTGCAGTCAGGGGTTAGTGGGTCAGGATGATCAAACAAAACAAAATCATTTGAAGATAGTGCTTCGCTAAATGCCACATACACAGGTAAGAGTTGACAAGGGAGTAAATTTCTGAAACAATGGCCAAAATTTCCAGACCTGGCTGTTGACCCTAAGTGGCTGATTTTCAGAGGTGTGGAGCACTCTGCAACCCCACTTGAAGTCAATGGGGTTAGCAGAGTACTTCTTAGAATCAGGCCACTTCTATTGGCTTTATGATGTAAATATATACTATGTACTCCTTGCACCAGCTAGTTGAGTCCTGTGAATCTCACTCTGTAATGTTTTATCATTATGGAAGATTTTTTGCCCTCTAATAATAAACTTACCTCTTATTAATAAGTTCCTTACCACTTTTAATTTGCAGAATACTGAGTAGAACTCAGAAGGCTAAGTAACTATGATTTTATGATCCTTTTAATCAAGGATGGGGAAACATCTGCATATCTCCTTGGAAAATGGGAAAGTAAAGATGCAGGCCTTGTCTACACTACCATGGTAAATCGACCTAAGTTACACTACTCCAGCTACATGAATAACGTCCGATGTTTGTTTATGAGAAGGGCATGCAAGACAGTATCAAAAGTCTTACTAAAGTCAAGATATACCACATCTACCACTTTCCCCCTAACCAAAAGACTTGTTACCCTGTCAAAGAAAGCTATTCGGTTGGTTTGACATGATTTGTTCTTGACAAATCCATGCTGTTACTTATCACCTTATTATCTTATAGGTGTTTGCAAACTGATTGTTTAATTATTTGTTCCATTATCTTTCCTGGTACTGAAGTTAAGCTGACTGGTTGTAATTCCCTGGGTTGTCCTTATTCCCCTTTTTATAGATTGGGACTATATTTTCCCTTTTCCAGTCCTCTGTAATCTCTCCCATTTTCCATGACTTTTCAAAGATAATCTCTATTGGCTCAGATATCTCCTCAGTCAGCCTCCTGAGCACTTTAGGAAGTATTTCATCAGGCCCAGGTGACTTGAAGACATCTAACTTATCTAAATAATTTTTAACTTGTTCTTTCCCTATTTTAGCCTCTGATCCTACCTCATTTTCACTGGCATTCATTAAGTTACAAGTCCAATTGCCACTAAATATTTTGGTGAAAATTTAAACAAAAAAGTCATTTAGCACATATGCCATTTCCACATTTTCTGTTATTGTTTTTCCCCACTCATTGAGTAACAGGCCAACCCGGGTCCTTGGTTTTCCTTTTGCTTCTTGTAGTGGGGTGAACGCCCGCTCTAGCCCTGAAGGGGTTGGAAAAGCCCTGCAGAGGGCTGGGGCTGTGTAAAGGGGCAAAACCCCAGCTGATTGGGGAAGTGGCTGCAGCTGGGGCCACGCCCCAAACTGAGCCACTCAGCCTTATAAGAAGGCCAGGGTAGCTACAGTTGAGGAGAGAGAGGCCAGGGCAGGCAGGCAGGCAGGCAGGCAGGCAGGCAGGCAGGCAGGCAGGC
>NW_020664373.1:2943576-2968895 GCF_002925995.2 Terrapene triunguis
CAGGCAGGCAGGCAGGCAGGCAGGCAGGCAGGCAGGCAGGCAGGCAGCTCACCTAGAGTAAGGCAGGGCTGGGGAAAGGCCTTGAGGGCTGGGAAGCCCTAGGCCAGCAACTCCCCAGGCTGCAGGGCCCGGTCCTAGGCCCAAATAGGTACTGGGGTTGCACAGGGGCAACCTGAGGGTGGGTAAAGGCAGCCAGTCCAAACCCCTTGTTGCCAGTGATGATTGGCTGATAGACTGCAGTCTGCCCCAGGGCGCGGGGGCTAGATGGTGACTGGCAGTCGCCACAACTGAGGTGACATTGGGATAGGGGGTGGGGGTTCCCCTGGGTGGGGAGACCCAGAGAAAGAGTGGGGTACTGCTGGGGGGGCAGCACCTAAGCCAAGGGCACTGGGGTCTGGGAGGGACATTGGGGGGCCAAAGACAGGCGGGACACCTGGCCTGCAGAGGGCGCTCCAGAGGCTGGTGAGCTAATTCCTGAGACGACCAGCAGGAGGCGCCGCAGGGGTGAGTCCATGCCTGCTTACATTTCTAATTTATTTGTAGAATGTTTTCTTGTTACCCTTTATGTCTCTAGCTAGTTTAATCTCATTTTGTACCTTGGCCTTTCTAATTTTGTCCCTACATACTGTTATTTGTTTATATTCATCCTTTGTAATTTGACCTAGTTTCAATTTTTTTTTTTTGTAGGACTCTATTTTGCATTTTAGACCATTAAAGATCTCCTGAATAAGTCAGGGTGGTCTCTTGCTATACCTCCTAGCTTTCCTATGCAGTTGGATAGTTTGCTCTTGTGCCCTTAATAATGTCTCTTTGAAAAATTGAACTCTTCTGAACTGTTTTTCCACTTTGCTTCCCATGGGATCTTACGTACCAGCTCTCTGAGTTTGCTAAAGTCTACGTTGTTGAAATCCATTATCTTTATTGTGCTGTACTCCCTCCTACCATTCCTTAGAATCATGAACTCTACCATCTCATGATCACTTTCATCCAAGCTACCTTCCACTTCCAAATTCTCAACCAGCTCCTCCCTATTTATCAAAATCAAATCTAGAACAGCCTTTCCCTTAGTAGCTTTCTCCACCTTCTGAAATAAAAGAAGTCTCCAATACAGTCCAAGAACTTGTTGGATAATCTGTGCCCTGCTTTGTTATTTTCCCAACAGATGTCTGTATAGTTGAAGTCCCCCATCACCACCAAATCCTGTGCTTTGGATGATTTTGTTAGTTGTTTTTAAAAAAAGCCTCATCCACCTCTTCTTCCTGGTTAGGTGGTCTACAGTAGACCCCTATCATGACATCACCCTTGTTTTTGACCCCTTTTATTCTTACCCAGAAACCTTAAACAAGTCTCCTATTTCCATCTCCACCTCAGTCCAAGTGTATACATTTGATATATAGGGCAACACCTCCTCCCTTTTTCCTTGCCTGTCTTTCCTGAGCAAGCTGTATCCTTCTATACCAATATTCCAGTCATGTATATTATCCCACCAAGTCTCTGTGATGTCAACTATTTAAAGTTGTGTTTATTAACTAACATTTCTAGTTCTTCCTTCTTATTCCTCATACTTCTTGCATTAGTATACAGACATCTAAGATACTGATTTGATTTTCCCCCTATGTTTTCTCTTGTCTCTCCCTTATCCCTTCTATAACAGCCCTTATCCTTGCTATATATTAGAGAACAAAATAATGTATTTTTACTCTGGAGAAGGTGGTTATGTTTGTGCACCACTGAACCAGTGAGGTTGAGATGGAAGCAGAGGACCTGGATGTTAACTCTCATGGTAGTCAGGAAAAAGTGGTTTTAAAGGGGAGATAGACTTTGCTGATACTAGATAATGTGTGTAACTATCAGCTGTACAAATTGCTGTAACAGTTCTCTCTTTCCTATGTGCCCTTGACATCCAGGGCTTTTCCCATAGCAGGTTATTCGCATTGCCGGGAGAGGTGGAGTGCTGGGTTGGTATAGGTGGGACTCATGGGCTGGGTCTCCTCTAATCTATCTGAGACTGATACAAAGATTAGCAGGAGGGGAGCCTGGTAGAGCTGTTGCAGGGTTGCATTTAATAACTGGGCCATTGGAGTCACTGCAGTGTGTTCCTCCTGGCGCCGTCCCTCTCCCTCAGACCTACCCATCTTTTTTTTTTGGGGTGGGGTTGTTCCCCATATCAATTCCTAAGGCGTCTCTCCAGATTGCAATGGGGGCAGAGTCACCAGTGCTTCTCCCTACACCTCTTTCCCATTCTGGGAACTATTTCTCCCTGGACTTACAAACTGCTCCTGGCTTCTGAGATGAAGGGGGCAGGTCACAAGTGCTCCTACCACACTGCCTATTCCTCTCTCATTTTGGGTGCATGAGGAGGGGTGGGATTGAGAGGAGTTACTCCCCCTCTTCCCACACCCAGGAGTAGAGGGGGGAGCAGGGAAAAGGCAAACCTACCTCCAGATATCTTAAGGCTGCTGCAGCCTCTGCAGGAAGTCTCCACTGCACCAGCTGTCCCCTCACATCTCAGTAATATAGGCATCTATCTGGGCAGAGCTTTGACCTGCAATCCAGAATAAAAGGAAAAGGCAATCACTCTGTGCTTCTAAACATATAAAATACAATCAAGAATGGCCATTTACTCACCCTGATCCTCATTTTTACAGAATATATATATATATATATATATATATATATATTTACACACACACACAAACACAAGAGAAAACAAAGTTTAAAAAAAAAAAAAAGGTAAAAAAAAATTCAAAAGCACCTAACTGACTTAGAACTTTTTCAAAGGGGGCCTAAACCTCACTGAAAGAGATTGGGATCTGGGCTTCTAAATCACACAGGAGTTTTTGAAAATGTTACCAAAAGCACTAATGTCATTCAACTAAAGTTTTCTCTCTGGCCCTCACTCCCAGGAGGAAAAGTTGCATGCTTGGGTTTTGAAAAAGAGTTTGTTTTAAGTAAAATTGATACGTTTTGTGCTGTCATGTGGCAAAACAAGGTCAAAGAAGTGAGTTTTGCATTTGGAAAAATGGCGAGGTTTGTTTGTGGTCATTTCAATTCCTGCAGTAGTGAATTTCAGAGTCTCATACCAGCCATCTCGAAAGCTCTGTCTCCTGCACACTAGCTTCATCCTTGTGACAGACCGTTCCTAAGGAGCAGGACTATTAAGGTTCTGGAGGGTTAGATGGTATCTAAAATCTGTCCATTCAGAGCCTCAATAAGGAATAAAACCTAAAATTTGACTCAATGTTCTATAGTGAGCTAACAGACTGAGCAGAGTATAGTGTTTACTTGCTCTTGGTAACTCATATTGTTGCTCTGTAGCTTTTTTAGGGCTAATTCTTTCAAGCGCAAGGTAAATTGAATTACAATAACCTTTTCATGAGGTAATGGAGGTGTGCATGATTGAGATCAGCTCATTACTAGGAAGAAGGGGATGAAGTCTTCACTTCCTAAATTGTTTCTTATAGAGGCTGCTATTTGTAAGACCAGACTCAGTCTAGAAATCTAGAAAGATGTGTAACCTGAAGACTGACTTGAAGATTTGTATACGTATCTACTCTGCCCTCATGCTGCTCTCTTCTTCAGCTATCTCCTTGAAGGGTTTTTCTCTGCCTACAAGCATAACCTCTGTCTTGCTTGGGTTTAGCTTCAGTTAACTCCTCCTAATCAACCTGCTGATCTCAGCCAGGCACCAGGATAGCAAGCTGATACTATAGATTGTGAACAGTTGAGTATAAGCTGTATATGATTAGCTACTGAGCCCATGAAATCTCACCCTTTCACCTGTATTTAGTAGCTAAATGTAGTAATCTGATTCAGAATTGCACTGCATTTTGTGTAGTCATTTACACTAGTTTTTACAGTGGGCGTGAAAGGCTACTGTTCTCATTTGATAGCGTGTTACATCCTTTTTGTACTTACTTTTCACTGGGATAAGTGACTACATAAAGTGCAGGGCAGCAGAAAATGGGTCCTTTTGTTTCGAGATTTATTTATTTAGGTCTAGATTATATTTTGCCTTCCTATAGGTTTGCTAAGTAATATCCAGATCAACAAAAATAAAGTGATAGAAAAATGAAGTCAATAGTCTCTTTGAGACACATATCCACATCAGAAAGTGCCACACTATCAAATATAGCTGGCAGTCTTTGCTATATATCAATCTGGAATAGCAAAAGGTACGGTACTGACAGTTAGGATTGAGGAGCCTTCACGGAGATATGTGATGAAGTTTTGTATATTGCCCGCATGTTCAGCAACTACATCCAGAGCTTTTGGTTTCTCACATACATGAGCACTGCATTCAGGCTTATGAATTTAGGGTCAGATTCTAAACCCCTTACTCACAGTAAGCGATGTCTGTAATGCAGCTGGGCGCATGCTTCCAAGAGAGGGTAGACAAACGTGATAGCTCTGCTCAAGCTAACGGGCCAAAAATACCGCCGTGTAGCCAGAGGTAGCATGGGCAGTTGCTTGGGTTAACAAGGATGGACCCAGGGGATCTGAGCAGGCTTGCACTCAGCTTGGACTAGCTGCCACCCGTGATACCCCCAGCTACACTGCTATTTTTAGCACCTAGCTCAAGCAGAGTGAGTGTCTGTCTAGTTGTGCTGGGAAGCACACTTCCAACTGCAGTATAGACAGACCCTAGGTTACTCCTTGAGTGATCCAGTGGGCAATGGGATTACTCATGGACTAAGGCCTGGTCCACACTAACCCCCCACTTCGGACTAAGGTACGCAAATTCAGCTACATTAATAACGTAGCTGAATTCGAAGTACCTTAGTCCGAACTTACCGCGGGTCCAGACACGGCAGGCAGGCTCCCCCGTCGATGCCGCATACTCCTCTTGCCTAGCTGGAGTACCGGCGTCGACGGCGAGCACTTGCGGGATCGATTTATCGCGTCTAGACAAGACGCGATAAATCGATCCCAGAAGATCGATTACTTCCTGGTTCGGCAGCAGGCAAGTGTAGACGTACCCTAAGCTACCATTTGACATGAGCAAAAGTATCAGAATTTAGTCTCAACATATACGATTATTTTATTATTCATATATTTGGAGTGTTTACTAGAATCATGTGAATAATGAATTTTTTGGGTTCACTGTGAGTTCAAAAAATTAGATTAAAGACATCATTTTGGGTCAAGTTGAATGTGAATTTTTTCAAAATGTTTAGCAAATCAAAAAGTTCTAAAAAAATTAATTTTAGATCACCCTTGACCCAAAATGAAATGTTCCATTTCAGGTTTGAGTATTCAATCTTTTTTTAATTGTTTTTCATAATACTGAAGGAAATTTCAAAATGAAAAGTCATTTGAATTGAAAAAGCAAAAATATTTCACTTAAAATGGTGAAACAAAATGTTTTAGTTTTTCTGGACTTTTGTTTGTCTGAAACAATTTGTTGAAAACATCACAAATTCATGAAATAACACAGTGTTGATGAATCTGCATTTGTGCCTGACAAAAACTGTGTCCAAAAGAATTTCACCAAGTTTTAGTCTTTATTAATAATTAATTTAAAATTATTTAATGGTACATGAAATCCTTCCCACACACATTTTTAAGGTTCATTTATTTTCATTTTTTTGTTAGTAAACAATCAATGCATACATGCTTAACGTAAACTCCATTGGTAACACAACTTTCCTATCCACGCTTCCTTATGAGGGTTTGAAGAGATCACAGCTTTAACTTGCTTTAAACTTGCTACTCCTCTAACATGAATTAAATTTAAAGGAAAAGACAAATAAAGCTTCCATACCTATACATACCTGACCATTTGCCACCATGTTTTCCATTGCTCACTCACTGAGTTGAATAGGAAACACCAGTAGATTGTAGTGTCTCAAATTATCACAAATGGGTTTGACACAGGTGGCTCTGTAATTTAGATACAGCTATAAAAACGTTTACCCAGAAGAAGTTATGGCTTAGAATGCACATGAAAGTTGCATGCAAGCTGACCTGAGGATGAAACTCTCTGTCTCTCTCAATGTTGCATTGGGCTATTGCCTGACATTAAAGCACACTTTATCTGCTCTTCCAAAGACAAACTTTTACTTTACATTTCATAGAATTGCTTGGGTGTTAGGAACTAAAACAAAAGATACACCTTGGGTTAAAGCTAATCTAAGAAGACTTCAGAATTTAGTTCTGGAACATGGTGATGGCTCACTGAAAAACAAATTGAAGAGATGAGCTTTTTAATAAAAAAAAAAAAAAGAAGAGAAGCAGTGACCCAACCTTGACCCAAGTGCTGAGTGGACTTGGAACACTAGTGAAATCCTGATGGAAGGATGAGGAAGGGACAACTGCCCCCTGAGCAGTCACCTCAGAGCACCTTTGCAGCCACCCCAACATGATCCTTGCCATGAGAGAGAAAAATCTCTGCTCCACTCACAAACATTGCAACTGGGAGATCATTGGGGAGTGCCTTCCTCAAGATATGGAGAGTGGGTTCTCCCCGGCTGAGTAACACCAGAGAAAACTGAGGGACTGAATGCTCCCCTCTTCCCTGGAGCACAATACAGTAGAGCAGTTCAGGTGGCAACACAAGCTCATTAGTCAGAACATACAATTTCCCTGGGAAGGGCTATTGGAAAATGGAAACAGCAGAGACATCCATCTCTCCTTCACCCACAAGCACCTGTTTTCAGTAAACAGATTCCCCACCCCCAGTCTGCATATCCCTCTTCCTCCAGATAGCAGGAGGCTTTGTGATAGTTAGTATCAACCCAGGTTGGCAGTAGCCCCCACAGGCCCTGTGCAGGAGATGCAGAGTAGGATGTATGGAGAGCCAGTCATAGTGCACTCCTCAGTGCTGGTAGGGGAGCTCCAAACGAAAGGGCTTAAAAGAAATTTCTACAGCCAACTCCAGAAATGAAAAAGGAGCTATTGCAGAGCCAGGAGTCAAACCAGCAGAGAAGAAACAACTTCTTGGACAAGCTGCTAAAGAACGACAGAGAAAGCCACAGAAAGATGAAGACGGTTGAGAAGAGTCAGGTTCTGTGACCATACACAAAGAGTATGTCCATGCTAGCTTGGCCAATCTTGAAGAACATGGAGCAGCGGAAGGGGTGGGTTCGTTATATTTTAATGTGTTGGAACACCTTCACTTAACCTAGGAATAACTATATAAATATAGTTGTTTTTTGTAATCCTATTCCTGAGGACAGTATTGAGTCTCAGTCATTAAAACATACATTCAGTTCACTGAGTCATTCTGGGAGCAACTAAACTTACTGCCAGTCCCTCTCATCGCTTTTACCTGTCAGTGCCACAGCAGTACTGATTCTTGAGCCAAAAGCATTAAACACATCAGGGAGGGTACTATGTGGATCTTCTGGTAGAGATCACTGAGAAACTGAAAGACTCCAACTAAAATACTTAAAATAAGACATTCAAAATCTAGGAAAGATGAATACTGGAAATGGAGATAGCAATTGCAACAAGTGAAATTACTGTCAAGGGAAATGTAACAAAAGCATAAAAGGGTAAAAAAATGGGGGGGGCAAACATTCTGGTCTTAAAAGCGACAAAGTTAGGGGCTGAGATAGCAAAGTAACCACCATGGACAAAACAGAACTACTTTTTTTTTTTTTTTTTTTTTTAAATCCAGAAGGAAGGATTTCAGTCTTGAAGTAATGACTAATAAGTTATGTTGTAGCCAGAACCTGAGAGCCAATGAAAGCAGACAGAATGATCAGAGAATGAGCTGGTGATCTAGGCTCAAGCAAACAAGGAGACATTCTAGAGGGAGAAGACAGAATTCAGCCTTTTAGCAATTACCTGATGATAGGTCCAAAAGAAATTTCTACAGCCGATTCCAGAAATGAAAAAGAAGCATCAGGAGAGAAGAAACGCCTTCTTGGACAAGATGCTCAAGGAGGACAGATAGAGCCACAATGAGATGAAGAAGGTTGAGAAGGGTCTGTGATCATACACAAAGGGTAAGTCATATCTGGATGTAAATCTTGACACTTCAATATATTAATAGAGCGCTACGCTTGGTTCAGTAACATTGTTCTGTAATTCAAGCCATGTAATTGCATATATCAGGGGTACACTTGGTCACACCGTAGGATGATTCATCTGGTTCTTCATAATAGCCCAAAAGGAATTCACCTACTTCATTTCGGAAACCTTTATTGTTGTCTTTATATGTCTGTATGGTATCAGATTGGTAACATAAATCTGTCACAAAGAGATTTCCCTATCTTCCTGGGGCTTCAGGTGATCAGCCTGAGGCTGCAAGATCTTTAGGGGAAGAGATGAAGGAGCACACCAAGTGACTAAGTTTAAAGCTTTATTAACCAAATAACAGCGGTGAGTGCAGGGCGCGCCCCACGTCACTCAGAGGGAGGAAGAAAGCGTTAGTGCCTGAGCCCTAACCCACTTTCATACTTACTCATGCACAACCCAAGCCTGGCCAAGCCTGGGTGTAACATAAGAAGAAGGGGGGAGGGTAGAAGAGAGTTCTGCCCCGTGCACAGGTCGTCTAGGGTCCGCTGTAAATCTCCGACTTGCTTCAGCTCTTGGGAGGGTTTTAAGCCATGGGTTCTTCCAGGGGTGTTTTTGTCCAAGGACCCTTGTCCCCCGTGCTCTCGGTACCAGTCCGAACCGGCTTTCCGCGGCTCCCCTAGTTTCCCTAAAACACCGGTTTCAGGGTCACGAGACTGTTGTTTTTCCACTCACTGATCTTCGTAATCTTACTAGTTTTGCAACTCCTTCAGTTCTGTCTGGCTCAGTTCTCCTTTCTCACGGCTGGCTGGGGTTGAGCTACAGGCTTCTGGCTGTTTGGCAGCAGAGAGCTTGTTTGTGTGCGCTGGCCTTGGGCTGCAGTTTCGTTCCTTATCTTCGGGCCTCGCTGGATCGTCGACTTAACCCATTCCTTTCTCCCTTCCTCCCCCTTCAGCCTCTTGTAACCTTCAAAGGAATCTTCCACTCCACACTCACACCTTCAACCCTTCCCAAGATACTTTCCAATGCATATAAAAGTGTTAGCAATATACAATGCTGGTGCTGACCCGGGGGACCCCCCCATTTTATAGGGGGGCCCATTTTATTGTGACAGTCCCCCACTTGACCCCAAATCAACACCCCGTTGTAAGGGGTCACCACTGAGGTTTCCACCCACCCTCTGACACTGTGGCTAGTGTCACCATTGGCCTCCTACAAAAACAGCAATATAGCAAAAACAAAATTATTAGGGCAGCAACAATTGCATACACCGGCCAGTGATGGCTTCTGGCTTCATTAGTAACATAGCAAAACACATCCCCTTGTTGACATAGATGCCCCCACCTGAATGGCTGCGGCAAAGGCAGCTTTCTCCAGGTTGAATGTGTGCTGCAACATTGTAAAGGAGGAGGCATCTGTTTGGAACAGGGTAAATTGCTCCCGGGTGTGCGCCAATGGAAGAAACATTGGGCGTAATCCATGAAAAATTAAACACAATATAGTTAGAAATATTTACAATACTTTGAATAAGAGCAGGCCAATGCACTGAAAAATTTTGCGCTTGAGATTGTAACAGCAAGTCAAGGGGTACCCTGGGGTAGTGGTCCTCCAAACACACGCAGAGGTATTTGTAAAGAAATGTGCTGTAGTGGAGGCATATCCCGATGCCTCTCCTTCTCAGCAGATGTGTTTACCCACCTCATAAAAGCGCCCTGGCATTGCCCTTTCTTTACACATTATTTGAGGGGGCTCCATAGGCCATAGCTGCCAGGTGTTGCCCGCTGCAATCCATATGTGGTGATAGTCAGGGGATACAGTCAGCACATACCTCTTAGCCATGTACTGGGGGGGGGAGAGAGCCACTTCCCACATGTCGCGATGGACCACCCAGTCCAAGAGGCAGCCTTCCTAAAGGCCTGGTTGGATTTTTATAGCAGGGGCCCACACTCCTTTCATGGGCCAAAGGCCATGAAGGTGCAGGCCATGCCTGTGCACTTCCAGTTAGTGAGCTTCCAGGAATAGTGAAAAGGCCAACACTTCCTGGGAATCCCTGAGTGGAAATGGATTTCCCTGGGCCATGCTCCATGGAGCACATCCTCCTAGATGCTACAGACTTGCTGGGTCAAATATTGTTGATGCTGGGAGCACACAGAATCCCAAGCTAGTTGGTCCCCAGCCTCAATTATGGCCTCAATCAGTCCCCGCAAGGCGTCTCGCGTGTGGAGGGCAAATTCAGCAGTATGTTTGAGGGCGGAGGTGGTCACTGTAAGGTGGGTGAGATCTGCACGTGTGACCAGCCCCATGGCCTTTTCCAACTGTCCCAACCGCTCATCTCTCATGGCCCCTTGCTGAATATTCCAAATGCTAGCTGCCAAAATGGCCCCATCCCACAAGGAGCTCACCAAGGTCTGCTTTTTCTGGGGGGGACAATGCCTGCGTAAGGAGCACAAGTTGGAGGTTGGCCCCCCTGGTACAATTGGGAAGGAAGGCTGGGATCTGAAACGCTTCAGAGGCAAGTAATGTCTAAAGCCCCCATGGTGGCATTGAGGAGGATCCAGCATTGAGTGTCTGCCTCCCATTTGGTGGCTGGTAAAATTTTCCACCACCGCTGGTGGGGAGGAAGATGTGGAGGTGCTTTCTTAAGATGATTCCCTGAAGACTGGGGGCTAAGCAAAGGAGGCTACAATTTAGAAGGGATGCTGGAAATTGTTCGAGACACGTAATATTTACCTCCCAACACTGGTGGGATGTGTGTGTGGATGAGTGGGTGATATAAGTAATATACCAACATTTGGAACTACGGGGACTGGGTTAAACCCTACACCGTCCAGGTACCAATACCACAACCACATCCCGATTCCAGCTGTCAATGTGAAGCACTGACTCTGATGGCATGTTGAACTCTTCTGTGATGTTGAAAACCTCCTCATATACCTTCTCATCAGTGGTCCACTCGAGCCATTGCTCCCAGGTTTCTCCTTCCCAGTGGAACCACAAGTGTTGGCAGTACAAATAGAGATCTTCCTCCTCTAAAGAGTGGTGGTGGGTTGTAGCCCACGAAAGCTTATGCTCTAATAAATCTGTTAGTCTCTAAGGTGCCACAAGTACTCCTGTTCTTTTTGCGGATACAGACTAACACGGCTGCTACTCTGAAACTCTTTGCAGGGTGTTTAGATGGAGATGGGATGCAATGTTGTCCTGGGCGGTGCTGTCTCGCGGGGTATGGAGTTCTTCTGGGTTAACCCCATCTGGGATGCAATTGGGGAGGGATATGCAGGGCCAGGGACCTGGGGCTCTCGGCAGGGGGCCACCCCTGGGAAAACGCCCAGGTAATACGCGGTGCCACATTCCCAGGATGATGTGCCACAATTTCACCCCCGCCCCCCCGCCAATGGATAATAAACCTTTGTTCCACTATAGCCAATTTTGGATCGTGGTAAAATTAACGAAGGAGGACAAAAGCGTCGGAAACCCAAGATTCCCATAAAAATATGCCACCATACATGCATTGTATCACAATAAAGGATTCTTCAGGCCTGAAGCAGCAAGAGCAGTCCCACCACTCCTGTTCGGGGTGTCCCTGGGCTCTCACTATTACTGCCTGTTCTGTTAACAAAGCAAAAGGGAAAGGAAAAGAACAACGTAAATACATCTATTGGGGGAAATTGAGGCACATACAAAAACTATTTAAGTCATTAGTCATCCCATTACAGCCCTCCCTTGCTTCTGTCATGGATGTCGTTTGTCTGGTTTAGGAGGTCATAACAACAATATTGCATCCAGAGATCAGAAATTACTATCGCTCGCCAAAGGGCCTCCCATTCCACTCCAGGCCATATGAGGAGTGGGCTAACTTGTTGGTGTGCATTTTTAACAACAATTTTCCCAATTAAAAGGTCTGGCCTTACTATGCTAGAAACATACTGCATCCATTTGTATTGATAAGTATCAAACAGCGATCTTTTTCTTTGCTTTAGCCAGTGTATCAAAACCTTAGTGATTCCTGATATTACCCAAAATATTTTGTGTTCCAAAGTGGACAAAGCAAGTATCTGCATTTCAGTACATCTCATAGCTATAGCAGTATGGTTTTTCATTTCCGTTTGTTTCTGTATTAGGCTGTCCTGTAGGTGGGACAGAGAGCTTAATTTGTTTTTAATTACCTCCAGGTTTACAGTATTTATAATCCCTGCTCCTAAGATGGTGTCTACTACCTGAGGATGTTTCCCTGCAGTATTTTTTAATACACAACAGTGCTAGCAACAAGACAAACAACACAAGACAAAACATAGAACACAAAACACAATTTCTAGTGTGACAGTAGATTCATGGTATTTTGGGTTGCTCTTCAGCTGGTATCAGCTTTTCCTGACTTTCTGAAAGACAAAAAGAACATGTTTCTACCCCTTTGGGGGTGGCAGATTATTACTTAAAATATTCCTTTCTTTTACAAATACTCTTGCAATTTGCAGGCAAAACAGAGGAATTATCCCCATATTTTCCTGTGTTTCCTCTATAGGCAGGCCAGGTTTCAATGGCTTCTACCTTTATCAATTAGGTAATTTGCATTAACACGGACACTTTCTGGCTTGCTTTTGGATCCAAAGCCATTAGCAGCTCAGAGACTCTGTCTTAAAAGGGACACAATCAACTTCCACTGGAGTTTTGATTACTTTTCACTTTCAACTCCTGCTTTTAAAACATACAAAAATCTGAAAAAGAAAACACAACCTATTGTGGCTCCCTTTGGAGTTGGGTCTCATATAGAAAATACAACCTGAACATATTTCTTTATGAATCTCTTTTCCATGCCCATGCTAATACAAAACACAAAAGTTTATATCAATCCCACATCTGCCCCCAAGTTTTTACCCTTCTGCCTTTTATACTCGGCATACACGTCTAACAAATCCTGCCAAGTTTGCACACTTTTCTGAAGCTCTGCCATGGAACCCCAGGGACTGTGTCCCACCTTAGTGAGAGCCCTCTCCAGCCGGGAGAGGTCCTCACCCCCCCCTTTGAAAGAGGCAATAGGGGCCCATCCCTTTTTGTCACCCCTTCCGTGGCTCAGGCATCAGGTCCACAAGCCTTCCATGACACCAGCGGACCAGGCAGCGGGACTCCTGTGTCCGCGCTACCTAATGCCCGTGCGTCCAGCCTTGAACCCATCGTGGATATCTGATATCGTGACCTTTCGTTTCCTGAACATGCCGACACAATTCGTTAGTACAGCCGGTTAGAACAGTTGGTGCGCTCCTCAGAGCCACCTCCCTCCGCACTTCTCCACCAAAAAATGTGGCAGATTTATGTTACCAATCTGCCTGGGGCTTCAGGTGATCAGCCTGAGGCTGCAGGATCTTTAGGGGAAGAGATGAAGGAGCACACCAAATGACTAAATTTAAAGCTTTATTAACCAAATAACAGCGGTGAGTGCAGGGCGCGCCCCATGTCACTCAGAGGGAAAAAGAAAGCGTTAGTGCCTGAGCCCTAACCCACTTTCATACTTGCACATGCACAACTCAAGACTGGCCAAGCCTGGGTGTAATGTAAGAAGAAGGGGGGGGAAGGGTAGACGAGAGTTCTGCCCTGTGCACAGGTCGTCTAGGGTCCGCTGTAAATCTCCGACTTGCTTCAGCTCTTGGGAGGGTTTTAAGCCATGGGTTCTTCCAGGGATGTTTTCATCCAGGGACCCTCATCTCCCATGCTCTCGGTACCAGTCCGAACCAGCCTTTCGCAGCTCCTTTAGTTTCCCCAAAACACAGCAGTTTCAGGGTCGTGAGACTGTTGTTTTTCCACTCACTGACCTTCGCAATCTTACTAGTTTTGCAACCCCTTCAGTTCTGTCTGGCTCAGTTCTCCTTTCTCACGGCTGGCCGGGGTTGAGCTACAGGCTTCTGGCTGTTTGGCACCAGAGAGCTTGTTTGTGTGCGCTGGCCTTGGGCTGAAGTTTCGTTCCCTATCTTTGGGCCTAGCTGGATCATCGAGTTAACCCGTTCCTTTCTCTCTTCCTCCCCCTTCGGCCTCTTGTAACCTTCAAAGGAATCTTCCACTCCACACTCACACCTTCAACCCTTCCCAAGATACCTTCCAATGCATATAAAGGCGTTAGCAATATACAACGCTGGGGCTGACCCAGGGGACCCCATGGGGGGGGCATTTTATTGTGACAACTTGACTTCAGTATTTCCACTGAGAATGCCCCCCAAAATATTTTCTAAAAAAGTTTCAGTGTTGCTTTAATCAGAACTCAATATATTTGTCATACAAGAATCATGAAAAGAGCACAGTCCATGGAAATAATCCATACCTCATACCTACAGTGTTTTACTGAATGAAATGTACAGTACATGCTAGTGTTGGATAGAAGCCAGCTGGATAAAGCAGTAGATGGAAGAGCAGTGTTGAAAATGGAAAAAATTGAAAGCAAAATTACTGTGTACTCAAGGGAAGAAACAAGAGAAATATAGTGAGATCTGAATAATGAAATGTTAGAAAGAGACTCCCACAGTGGTAAGTATTAGGATCTCACAGCACTTTGTTTACTTTCTACCTCACTGGCCTGAAATAAGAAATGTGCACTCAGGTCATGGGGAAGGAGGTCTAGTCAACGCAATAGAAGAGGGAAACAAAATTCAGAGCTAATCATAGGCAGATTACATGACTAAGTAGGCGTTTTATGGAATTCAGTGTTTTTATAATTAGGGACTAAAAACATGCCAAGGGAATAAGTGTACTCTCAGAGGTGATATGCTACATAGAGTATCACAAATCCAGGGAAGAATATGAATACATTTTGTGACTATGAGAACTATAATATTTCCCACACAATATCCAAAAGTAACTAGTGATTTTGGATGCCCAATTTGAGATGCCTTATGGGAGCCTGACTTTCATAGGACAAGTGCTCAGTACTTTCTGAAAGCCAGACCACAGTAAGGTGTCTCCAGTTGAGCACCCCAAAACCCTTTATCCTCATCTGGTGTAAACTGACCTAGCTTTTGACTTCATGGAACTACATCAATCATTGTATATCAGGTGAGGATTCAGCCCAATCATTTAAAACACATTAAAACGCTTATGGACCAACAAAGAAACTGGCCGTTCTCGGTTTCTGAGTCCAAGACTGCTGACATATAAAAACCTGCATTTTTCTATTTACTAGTTGTTATGCAGTAGGGCTGATTCACTACTGTCAAACTGGAATAATGTAATAGTGAATCAGTCTCATTGTCTTCTTTCCATACAGTTTCAGTGAAATATGAATGACAGCCTTTCCATATTCTTAATATTTTCATTTTATCACTTAATATGACCAAAATATAAGAAGTAAATGAAAGGTCCAAGCCACAATGGAAAAGAGGAATCCAAACAATGATAGACTTAATACTTCAGGAACATGGACAGCAAGGTGTACTTCACACTTCTATAGTCTGTTGCATCATGTTCAAAGTGCTCTACAACTGTTCATTAACTAAAATGCCTCCTTTCATCCTCTCATAGTAATTAGTAGGAAAATGGGAAGATGTTAGCAGTGTTAATTTGCACACATACAGTACAACATAATACTTTTTGCCATTTATTAATTGGTGTGAGAGGAGACAGAGAGATTTTTAAATTGGAAATGGTTCAAGGGAAGGAGAAGCAACACTGTTACCCGCTCAATTTAAGGCACCCTGCCTATACCCTACCAAGGGCTCAAGGCGTGACCCAATCAATTTAGGCACCCCCACCCTTTCCCTTCCGAGGGCTTAGGGTGTAAGGCACCTATCCTTACCCATGGGACTCAGGAATAAGCCTGGTCAATTTAAGTACTTGCCCTTTCCCTCTGGGCTCAGGGCTCTATGGGTCTGCGAAACCTTTTCCCAGTAAAAGAGCCTTAAATAGATGTTTAGAGCACAGCTGTGTATTAGCAACACACACAGAATACATATACCAAGCAAATCTCTTATGCTCACCTCTTCCAATATACAGACAAATTTCACCCGGTGGCCAGTCAGGATTCATTCATCGGGGGTTCCCGCCAAAGCCTCTGCACATCACGGTCGTGCAGAGGGGTCAGAGTTCTAGCAGCTTGATGTTTCACTGCAGTCCAGAAATAGTTCCCAAAGAGCATTGTTTTTCATTTATATTATATAGGTAAAACTAGCTACCTCCTTCAAATTTACTAAACCTATCACATTATACAATTTTTTTTTTTATACAAATCAATTACATACTGGCACCTATGTGTCCTCCTTTCTGCCCAAGTTTTTTACATATTATCTTTCATGCCCAAATTGTAACTTAGTTGTGACCTTCTCTATTTGTCCAGATGGTCAGCATAAAACACTGGTCAGAGTTTATTTTACCATTTGTTGAGTCTCTTTCTGTATCCTCCCTAATTTCCCAGCATCTTTACAACATTGGTGGTTATAACTCTTGTTAGGGACATTCCTGAGGTGGGGGTGCAATATCAGCAGCAGAACATTCCTTTTTTTTCCAGTTTTAGTAGTGAACTCCCTGAGTTTTGCCCAAGGCTGATTTAATGGGGGGGGGGAGGGGGGAGAAGCATTGATCAGGTCTCAGGCCTACAACATGAAGGGAAAAGGGTACCAAGATACTGCAGGGTAAGAAGACAGAGATATGAAAGGGAAAGATGATCAATAAAACTGAAGGACATAGCTATTTGGGGATAGGTACTTATTACTATTTTAGCAAAAAGGGGAGTAGAATGGAAATAACCTCCTTTCCGCCCATCCACAAAGTGATGATGAAGAATTTCTGCTTGCTGAATCAAGAGTAATACCATCTATAAGTCACGTCCATTATAGCCCAGTCTGGGCATGTATCTATTTTACCTATAGTAGCCTCACAAAGCCCACATACTACTCAGCCCTGAGGTGCTGTACGAAACAAAACATGAGGAGTGTGACTCCTGCACGAACTCCTGGATTCTTCCCTTCTCTCACCCAACACCTAGCAGCGGACCCACATCAGTAGAGCCCCTCAAAGAAAAGATCACACCTGTTGTATGAAACATTTATTGAAAAAAAGGATTTTTCTTTTATTTCACTGTTTTTCACAATAATTTTCATTTTAAATCAAAAATTTTCAAAACAACTTTTTCTTGGAATTTCTCATTTTCCACACACACTCACACATGCCTCTTTATTCCAATGGAAAAGTATGAGGGAGGAAATTTAAAAAGTGAGACAATGTAGGGGGAAAAAATCCTGTCTCTTAAAACAAACATTTTTCACCCTTTCCAAGTCTTTTTTTTCTTTTCTTTTTTTTTAAAGTGAGGAAATGGGGATTTTCCCCACAAATGAAATTAAAATATTTCTAAAATTTCAAAAGAGTCTAAAAATTTCAACAACAAATGAAAACTTGATGAAGCTGAAATTTTTCCCTGAAAAATTTCATTGTTTTTTTTTCAACAAAAATATTTTCCAGCCAGCTCTTACCCTCTCCCTCTCCTCCCCCACCCCTAAAGCCACAGGTTAAAAGCAGAATTTGGCCATACAAGTATACCGAATCCAGCAGGAACAGTTATTTCTTTTTTGGACGCTTGTGATCAACAATGCATGAGAGATTTAGGAAATTTTGATTCAGGTCTGGCATCTGAATTTCTCCTCATTTCAGGCCTTGTTTACACTACTGCGGTAAGTCTACCTAATTTACACTACTCCAGCTATGTGAAAATGTAGCTGGAATCAACATAGCTTAGGTCGACTTACTGCAGTGCCTGCACCGCACTGAGTCGATGGGAAACACTCTCCCATCGACTTACCTTAATCTTCTTTTTCCGATGGAGTACCAGAGTCAACCGGAAAGTGCTCTGGGTTTGATTTAGCAGGTCTTCACTAGACCCGCTGTTGACCCCCGCTGCATCGATCGCAGCAGCCTCAATTCCTGGTAAGTGTAGACATGGCCTCAGTAAAATGTCAAAAAAATTCTCAGAAAAGGGTTAAAGCTGCTAGCAGCAGGAGTGCATCTGACTGAAGAAATCAGTACTCATCCATCTGATGAATAAATAATAATATTTTTTAAAGAATAGAATGTCTTAACAAAACCTTCTAACAATCTTCTATTGCATGGTCACAGCAAGAACTGCAAATATATACTTAGAAGTACAAACAAGTCCTTTTTATCCAGAGAACCAGTACATCGCAGGCAGCAGCAGTACAATGCCTCCTTATTGACCTGCCAAACTCTACCTCTAACAAGTAATTCAAAGTCCACTCTGGTTCAGGTCTTGGCCTCTCTGTTGAGTTTGTCAACAAAGATGCTACTTAGTGCCAGTTCTGAGGGGGAATATGTGCATTGTAATTAGGGCAATCAAATAATTTTAAAAATTAATCACTATTAATGATGAGATCATAGAATAATAGGACTGGAAGTAACCTTGGACATCTAGTCCAGTTCCCTGCTCTCATGGCAGGACTAAGTATTATCTAGACCATCTCTGAAAGGTGTTTGTCTAACCTGCTCTTAAAAATCTGTAATGATGGAGATTCCACAACCTCCCTAGGCAATTTATTCCAGTGCTTAACCACCCTGACAGTTAGGAAGTTTTTCCTAATGTCCAATCTAATTTAAGGCCATTGCTTCTTGTTCTATCCTCAGATGTTAAGGAGAATAATTTTTCTCCCTTCACCTTGTAACAACCTTTTATGTACTTGAAAACTGTTATGTCCCCTCTCAGTCTTCTCTTCTTCTGACTAAACAAACTCATTTTTTTTCAATCTTCCGTCATAGGTCATGTTTTCTAGACATTTAATCATTTTAGTTGCTCTTCTCTGGACCCTCTCCAATTTGTCCACATTTTTCCTGAAATGTGGTGCCCAGAATTGGACACAATACTCCAGTTGAGGCCTAATCAGTGAGGAGTAGAGTGGAAGAATTATTTCTTGTGTCTTGCTTACAACACTCCTACTAATACATCCCTGAAGGATGTGTGTGTTTGGTTTTTTTGTTTTGTTTTGTTTTTTTGTTTTTTTTGGGTTTTTTTTGCAACAGTGTTAGACTGACTCATATTTAGCTTGTGATCCACTATGACCCCCAGATCCTGTTCTGCAGTACTCCTTGCTAGGCAGTCATTTCCCATTTTGTATGTGTGCAACTGATGGTTCCTTCCTACGTGGAGTACTTTGCATTTGTCCTTCTTGAATGTCATCCTATTTACTTCAGACCATTTCTCCCATTTGTCCAGATCATTTTGAATTTTAATCCTATCCTCCAAAGTACTTGCAACCCCTCCAAGCTTGGTATCACCTGCAAACTTTATAAAAGTATACTCTCTATGCCATTATCTAAATAATTAATGAAGATATTGAACAGAACTGGACCCAGAACATCAGGACCTCACTCAATATTAAAATTAAAAACAATATTTAATTGCACTGTTAAATGATGATAGAATACCATTTAAATATTTTGGATGTTTTCTACAATTTCAAATATATCGATTTAAATTACAACACAGATTATAAAGTGTACATTGCTCACTTTATATTATTTTTTATTACAAATATTTGCATTGTAAAAAAGATAAAAGAAATAATATTTTTCAATTCACCTCATACAAGTACTGTAGTGCAATCTCTTTAATTGACTGCCCTAATTGTAAGCTATCTGCTGGCCTGAGACCACAAATTCATTTTCTATACTCTAGCATTCTGAAAAGCTCTCAGAAACTGAGGGATCACACCTTTTATCTCTGTAAATCATCATGCACATCTATGCTACTATGTAAATAATAACTAACTCATAAAATAAGTAATAAGCACTATAACAGATGTGAAATCTTGGAAGCACGGAAACTTCAAAGACTATTACATCAATGAACAGTATGAATATCTTTGTGTTCCTGACTCACTTGGTGGGTTTTCTGGAGAAATCTGGAATCACTAAGGGGTAATTAATGCCAATCTCTAGACAATTGAACAAGTCTGTAGAAGTACCATCCCCTAGGAGGAATTGCATACACTGGTTTCGACTGGATACAAGAGGTCCAGCAAACGAAGTCTCCAAACTGTAGAATGAGTCAACCTGAGCTGACTCAGGAAGTGATACCCTCTGGAAGTAATAACTGACAAACCTGTGTACAAGGTGGGTGAGGTAATATCTTTTATTGGGCCAACTTCTGTTGGTGAAAAAGAGAAGCATTCACCTGAAGAAAACCTTTGTGTAGCTTGAAAGCTTGTCTCTTTCATCAACAGAAGTAGGTCCAATAAAAGATATTGCCTCACTCAGCTTGCCTCACTAATATCCTGGGACCAGCACAGCTACAACACTGCAAACTTGGGTGCAGACCTACCAGGATCCCATATGGATTATGGGTAATACCCGGTAAGCTTAGCATGCATGTACATTGTTTTGATATGTTTTCTCTCTAATGCTTTTGTCCCAAATAAACGTATTGTGTTTTGGGAAACTATCAAAGCCCCTGGGAGACAGCAGAACTGCAGATGCTGGGCTAAAGTCAGGGCTACTGGGATAAACACAGTGAATTACAAAGGGGACTGCAACCCTAAAACTTTGGTCTGGAGGGAGAGGAATGCGGATTCCTGCCCAGACAGACATGACCATTAGAGGCCTGAGACACAGTGCTCTCAAGAGGCCACGAAGCAGTCAGAGGTGCAGTTAACCCAGAACTGTGACAAACACTGTTATTAAGATGGTCATAACTCTCAAATCACTACCTGAACAGCATTCAGAAACAGTGACTTTAAGATGAAGGATTCTGTGTCCTATAACCAATCCCCAGTGCCATCCAATCTCTCCAAGGTAGTTTTCCTGTTCTTGTGCCAATGACCTCCTTTCCCTATTTTGTCAATGAGCAGATTAAGCCGCAGAACAATATAATGAATTTATAATTTAATTTTCAGCTTTCCATTACACAAAATTCACACACATTTTGTCTTCACTAAGTAAATAACAAACAAACAAACCATTGTTCAGTAGGCATATTTGTAGCTTTGCAGGAAGGAAAACCTAATTCCATTCATATCCTGAAGAAAAACTGCAGTACCACAAAGCAAATTTTCACCAGTTTGAGAACCAAATCTTTTTTATACTTCAGTCCCTTCAAATCTGAAGAATAAAATAACCACCTAAAATGTGTGTTTTCATGATTTCTGCCTGTGGATTTGTAAATGGCAAATTGCATGTGACGACTTATTATTATCGGGATGTCTTGTTTTGAATATAAGCACCATCACTTATTTACAGCTTCTCAGTCACTTTATCAGCAGCTAGCTTAATTCAGAGATGGAAGATAGCAAACAAATAAATACAAATATTTGGAGGATGTAATTTTCTGTTCTGTTACATGGATCATAATGTAAGTGGTTTCTGCCCTATGTCTTTTCTATGTAATCAGTCTGACAAACTCAATCATTTTCTTGTCTTTAAAATGAATAAATCACAAACTTGGTGAAACATTAAAATTTCCTTCTTGCTCATCATGTATAAAGATACAAAGAGAAGAACATGCTTCATTGTTCAGTATATTATTCCTTCTTGTTTTGATAAAAGCCTGCTTTTATTTAAGGAAAGACTTTTTTCAAATACTTATGAGGAAAATTAATAAAATAGGCAAAGGACATATTTCTCTCTGTGACATTTTAGGAGCCATTTATTTAAAATAAACCTACAATAGGGGAAAGTTAAAAGGATGTGGAAGCCACTTTTAAAATAAAATTGACAAAACACATTTAGGACTTCATGTTACCATCAGATCTGCAATGTAAAGCTGCAAGAGTTGACTTCCTTTACATTTTTAAGGAGCTCTCAGAAATTCCTTTGGTTAACTCAGGGTCAGGTAGTTTTCTTTCCTCCTGCGAAAAGGGTAACCTCTCAAATTGTTCACATCTTCCTTATCTGATATGAAAATCCCATCCAAAAAGGCATGCTTTGATCAAAATGTAGTAGACTTAGCAGAAAAAATTGTGACCGAGTTCCTGGGATAGACCACACTGAGAATACCACACTCAGGGCAGACTGCAGGAAACAGGACAGACAATCCCTAAAAACTGGTGGTTTATTCTATAATTAGATTCACCAAACCAGCAACAAAAGAGCTTCTGTAGCACCACACTGGTTAAACAGAAGCCAAACACAGTCCCCTGTAGCTATTCCAGCCCTTAGCTACCATCCAGACAAACAGGTCTAATATAGTGAGAGGTTACTGGAAATCCAATTCACCATATGTGAAGTTTTAGTAATCCCAAAGGATCAGACATTTACCCCCAGGCCAATATATCTCTCAAATCTTTACCTAAATACCACACGGTCAGCCAATCCTTAGTAATTTAACTAAAGAATTTTTTAATAAAAAGAAAACAAGAGAGTTACTGAATGGTTAAAGAATCATATACATACAAGTGATTTTCGGTGTTCATAGATCAGGATCATAGCAGTGATAGAATAGACTGCTGGCTTGCAAAAGTCTCTCTGGTGACTTCCAAAAGATTGGAAGACCCTCAGTCCATAGTTCACAATACTCCTTTTAGTTGTAAATCCACAGTCCAGAGAATTGGAGCAGGAATGAGGCAAAGCAGTGATGTTACAGCTTGTAATTTATAACTCAGACCAGGTGCAGGTAAAGTTTCTGGCCCAATATGGAGTCCAGGGTCACATGAGCATGAAAAGTCACTGGTAAAAGATGGAGTCTTAGGTCACATGTCCTCAACTTATGTCCTTGCAGGGTTTGCTGAATCACAGGGACGGCCATTGGTCCCACGCTGTTTGAGGCATCCACAGGAAAGGCCTATTGGGTGGGATGAGTTTCTTCAATGGCCCATTGTGAGCTGAGTGTCCTTAATAGGCCATCAACACCTAGCTCTCTAGCCCTGATGTAAATCTACCCAGGCATACAACACATGATTGAGATACAGATACATAAACAATATTCATAACTTCAGATATAAAAATGATGCATGCATATAAAGAGGATTGTCATACTTAATATATTGTAACTTTTCCACTGACACCTTATATGATACACTTTGTACAAGATTAATTGCAACTGTGCAACAATGGTAGTAACAATGATATAAATGGTCAGCTTCAATCAGACAGCATCACACAAATATACAAGATTATCACCTGTAAAAGACAATTAGTAAAAAGATTGTGGGGCAGATCTACACTAGGAGCATAACCTTCTTGAGTCCCATCACAAAGTCATTGAGAAAGTGACTACTGAGGCTGTACATATGCCTTCATATGAATCTAAAGTTTTGGAGTGAAGCTGACATATGAAACCATAGCCCCAGCCACCACCCAGGTCTTTCTTACAGTCATTGGTGGTGAATCAGAGACCCACTGCTTCACTTCTGCATTATGCATTGCAGCAGTTTCTTGGGTTTTAGACCAAAGTTATCATTTGCATAGGCAACCTCAACTTCTGAGTTTTTCTCATTGTAATCTGGAAGTGTGGTTTCCTCCTAAAAAAGTGCAGTTGTATAAGTAGCAGTATGGAATTCCCTGTTAACATCTGTAAATAGCTTCCAATTCAAACATGCACAGTTTACAAGAAAAATTTAAAAAAAATAAAAACCTTTTTTTAGGCAGTCCTGTAAACTCAGCTTGAATTGCAGATTCAATGGTGAGTTGTTTCCAGTTCAGGCATCATCACCCATTGTCTCCAGTTCAGGTGCTGAAACCTGTTTTACTTCTCCTGAGAGCTCATGAGTTGCTCAGATTTGAGTACCTAACTCTAACAGTAGCTTACCTAGTCAATGATCCAGATCTTTAGCTTTACCTTCACTGATTTCAAATGAGTTACACTGATTTATATCCACTGAGAATCTACTGAACCAAACAAATGACTCACTGAGATCAAGTCTTCATAAGAAGCCTTTTCAGCTTAAAGGTTACAAGCAAACAAAAGCATCTGAGGTTAGCACAGAGGAGATCCACAAGCCTTAAAAAAAAGAAATAAACCTGATCGCATCTAGCTAAACATTCTGATCTACTTACACATTTGGGTTATTAAAAGTAGTTCTAGATATGATCTGATGATTTTCATATCTGGTTCAAACTTTACACAGCATTCCTGCTACCCTATCTCTTCAGCCCAGAGAGCAACAGACAAAGGGAAAGTTTCTTTCCCATTTTAAAAAGTTGTAGCCTTTCCATTGGCTCTTTTGGTCAGGTGCCCACTCCTTTTCTTTACCTATGGACTTGTTAACCTAGTAGGTAAAGCAAGCAGAGAACAGCTACCAAGAGGGTTTTTACAGCTAAGTGGCTGGCTGAGTGTCCATCAAAGGGAGCTACTCCCCGCTTCATTTATCATAACTCCATTATTCTGTTACTTCTTTTGGGATCTCCTGTCACAGAAGCTAGGGCAGGTCTTTCTTCTGTCTCTAGATTCACTCAATCCAACAGCAAGGAACTCGTCAGACATGGATTTTCAGTCCTCAGATAAGATGCATCCGTTTTTGCTGTCCACATCTACACTAAGGATATATTTGCTCACAAGTGGAGTTGGTTTCTCTTGTAGCCAAATGATATAATCCATTTATTTTGCTCAATCTCTATTTGGTTTGCCTGGACAAGTCTGGATTAAATATTAAATATGCATTGGAACATGGACCTGGGTCTCCCACAGTTCAGTGAGTTCCCTAACCATAGGGCCAGGGGATCTTTCTGACTCTCTCTCTGGCACAAATAATATTGAAATATATTATGTAAAGTGGAATAGCTTCAACACTAGAGCCCCACCCTGGACTAGCCCACAGCACAATGGTTAGGGTGCTCATGTGGGGGAGCAGCACCCTTGGGTTCAAATTCCTACTAGGTTCATTCTATATCATGCTTGAGAAATATTTCCGAAATCTGGTAAACCAAGGTTCTCAATATTCTTTATAATGTTCACTCCTTCCTACTTATGATCACATGAACCACCCCATTCCTGTTTGCATAACATCCCTATGGCAACTACAGAAATTGCTTGTATAGAGAGGTAATGTTAGGAAATTATTTAACATTTTTAGCTGCCTTTTAATGTGATTATGCAGCTGGAAATCTCAGAGGAAAGAGAGCATTATGAGACCATCCTGTTGAATATCAGCAAATACTGTTTGGAGTCACAGTTCAAAAACTGGTGTGTTAAGAAGCATGTGGAGCTAATTAACATTTTGAGTCAGCACTACTCTCTAGTATTAGGAACCAAATCAAAGGCTTATTTTGCTATATCACTTTCAAAAATGCATTTGAATGAAATATTCTTCAGCCGTACACGTTGTCACTGCCAGTCAGTCTCTAAAATGAGGGGATCTTCATGAGGCAATTATCAAAGGAGAACAAAATGTTACTTAGGTGTGTCAAGGCTGGATCCCCACTTTGAACTTTGGGGTACAAATGTAGGG
>NW_020664373.1:2968905-3074723 GCF_002925995.2 Terrapene triunguis
GTCTCTGTACACAGAGAGCTGTTACCCTTCCCTTCATAGTTATGACAAGGTGTAAGTACAGTTATGTTAGTATATTGCCTCTGCTTATCCACATTCATTCACCAACCTGCCTTAGATTCTCAGAGCTATTAGCTGGTATTTTAAAAGTGCTGGAAAGGGACTAAGAGCAGCTAAACTCCCTCAGATAACCTTAATCTAAGCATTCTATTCACTATTTTTGGATGATTTCAAGATATTAGGTGCCACATGATGATCTGGAGAAACAATGGACTAGATTCTCAGCTTGTGATTTCAATGGAGCTACACTGATTTACACCAGTTGAGAATCTGGCCCATTATATTACAGAAAACTCCAGTTACAAGTAAAGACTGTTTCTGATGTGGGTAAATTTATGTTCTTTTATGTCTGTCTGTGTATGATTTATTAATTATTTTCATTTTCATTATTTTAACATATAAGTTAGGTAGATAAAAAACTCAAGTGTAAAATCTAGCACTTGAAAACATTTTGTGAATTTGTTTTGCTCCCTAGAGGACTTTGGGTATTTTAAAATAATTAATGATTTATGAGGATACTGTCATGGGCGGTTTTTAAACTATGCCAGGGAAGGCTCTGTCTTCTCTGGTTGCAGCCACTGCCGTGGGATGCTGGGCTGGTGCTGCTCCAGCCCGAGCTGGCCAGCGTGGCTGAGGCTGCTCCAGCCGGGCTGGCTGGCACGGCTGAGGCTGCTCTGGCCCCAGGCCAGGGCTCGGATCAGTTGGCCAGCTAGGGCCCCTCCCGGAGCTCCTCTGACGGTTTGGGGGATTCCGGCCCGCCAGGGGTTTCTCCGGCCGCAGGAGGAGGGTGCGGGGGGGCTTAGGGCTCCAGCCATGCAGAAGGGCCGGGGCCACAGGGCTAGCCTCCCCGAATGGGGGTCCACCTGCCGCCCAGGGATACTGTATTGTATCTGGGACAGATGACTATTCCTTCCCCCCACCCACACACACACATACACACATACAAATGATCCTTGTGGCCACCCTAAGAACTGAAGAATGTTCTTGGATGAAAAATAGATGTTGTAATGCACCGCCTTGGTGTAACCATGGAAAGGAATGACAAGGATCTCCTCCATAAATGGTCACAAAACAATTATAATAAATAGATTAAAACACAATGCATGTGGCTGTGGCTATATACTTGCCTTCAATATTATTTGATTTTTTCAGTGAATATTTAAAATATTCTATGTCAAACTGCTTTTTTTTAATTGCAAGGTATCCTATGCTGTGCAGAATATGAAAGCCAGATCCTCGGTTGTTGTACACAGATACAGTTCCATTGAAGTCAGTGGAGCTACAATGGTTTATAGCAGCTGAGGATTTGACACAAAGATGGGAGGCGACTAACAGCTGTGATGGGCATCACTGTTGTCTGCCAGTGTTGAAGATTAAATTTTGATATTGATAGGAAAAATAGTGTAAGAGGCAATTTATGCATATGTGACATTATTAGGCTTTCAATTAATTCTTCTGCCCCTCCCCTTTGGATCTAACTGAAATCTCATGTGGTTGTATCCATCTTGTTTCTTTCATCTTGTTTACTTCACTGATTTTCCCCCCTGATTTGTTTTCTCTCCTATTCCTTTTTCACCCATTTTGTTTGTTTGCCATGGTATTTTTAGGGTGGGAATGGGTTTTGTTTGCTAGGATGAGTCATCTCCACTCTCTCTCACACAGACACGCTAACACACAAGAAGACACTGAAATGTCCTTTATTTCTTCCAAGCAAGCCAGTCTCCTGTTAGCATGTAATTTGTTTTGTCTAACAGATTTCTTATCACTGATGTACACTATATAAGAGCTACTTTCAACTCTTATACAGATTTTTTTTTTACTTCCCTCTGGAGATTGTCTTTCTACATCCATATTTCTGCTGTAACCTATAGGTGAAGGCATGTTTTTTATACTCAGAGCACCTGGAAACTTTGTTGATTCCTGACATGTTTATTTACTCTGATATAATTCTTTCCTGGTTAGCCCAGATACAGGAACAATAATATTCACTACATGACAGTAGATTATAGACATAACATTATTTGTCTCTTTGATGGAATGCACCCCTGTATTCACACCCTACACACTACTATAATATTTTTTGTTCAAAATATGCCTTAAAAGATATCACTTGAAAACTAATAACTTGCTGGTCAGTAATATTATGGTGAAATGTATGTAGCAACATGAGATGTAAAGTTATGAACATAAGCTGACATCATGACTAAAGAGTGTTTACCAGACAAGTCTGGGGAATGAGTAAACCTGTTTCTCAAAGACAAAGGACAAATTGACACTTCTAGCCATCTATCATCAAAGCTGATGAACCCTCCCCTATCGAATGGCCATTCTTTGGCAAGGAAGTGCGTGCAGGAACAAACAGAGCTGTATCTTAGCATAAACAACAAACAGCATAAAAACCTCTCCCCCACCAGACACCATATCTCTTTGTTCTGTGCTGGAAAGAACTTGATGTAGGGGTCACTCTTAGGAAAATGCATTTCAAAGGGTGACTGAACTATAAAAGTGAGGGGTAAAAATACTGCAGGTTATCTCTCTCTCTATCCATCTCTCCTTTCCACCTCAGAAGACAAAAGAAACAGCCCATGACTTTGGGAGCAGATCCTGGTCTGAGAGTCTGGTCAGCAATGTACTGAAAACACATGGTAAGGGACTTCACCTGGAATCAAGTCTAGTTTAGAAAGCGTTTTATCTTTATTTTTCTTGTAACCATTTCTGACTTTAATACCTCATTACCTGTACTCACTTAAAATCTCTCTCTCTCTCTCTCTCTCTTTCTCTTTGTAGTTAAATAAACTTGTTTTATTCTTTAATTAAAACTAATCCGGTGTTGGGAATTGTTTGGGTAACTTCATGTAAGGTATTAGACTGTTGTATATTGATCCCCTGAGAAGGGCAATGGACCTAATATATCTGGACTGTCCAGGAGAGAGCTGAACAATGCAAAACACATTTTGGGAGGGGGGAATCTGAGACTGGGAGTGTATTGGGGTCACTCTGCAAGTAGTCATCAAGGCTGCTGGAAGCCAGACTATGGCTGGTGTTTGCTGACAGGCTGCTGGCATCCAAACTGTTGGACCAGGGCTGTGGCTATACACACAGACACTCAAAGACCTATATGCTGGTAGGCTGTTTGTGAAGAGCCCAGGTTGGGAGCTACAGCAGCAAAGTATTGTGAGGAACCCCAGGCTGCAGAGCTAGCGGTGACACAGCGCCTCACTGCTCTGGATTGCACCCCGGGGTATCATAGTCTCCACTGGGGAGTTCATCTTTCTGTAGCTACTACAGCACTTATTTTTAATACTCTTCTGCATTGGTTTCCCATGCAAGATTTTGAGAGTGAGAATATATCCTTTTCTTCACTGCCCTTGAATTGTTGTATATGAAATATGTCTGATCACTATCAGATATCATCACTACTTTTTATATACACATATCAGAAACACAGGCATTTTTACTTCCTTGTAACATCATGGGCCATCCCCTCACAGCCCCTTGCAGCTGCAGGTGTGCCACACCTTAATTCTCACCCTGCTACCCAGAGGGCGCAATCTGTTCACTTTAACAGCCCCGGCCAAGGAGAAACCAATACATGCTAACAAAATAGCATGTCCCCTGTTAGCAGTCTTTCAGGATAAGAGAAATTACAATATACACATCAAAAGGTCCTCATCTCAGGACCCTGGTTCAGAGCTCCCAAACTTAAAGTCCACAAAACAAAGTTTCAAAGTCTGTTTAGGCTGGTCTCCTGAAGTCTCAAAGAGAAACCATCACACACTGCAGCCTGCGTGGCTTCTAACCCCCATCCAGCTTCTTAGTCCTGTTTAGAGAGACCAGCACTAGGCTGGGGCAGGGCCTCCTTGATTACACCACTGCCTTTCCTGGTCTTAGGCTTCAGCCTGTCCCTTAAAGATAGTGCACTCCATCACACGCCTCCCCCCAGAGCTCAGCCCTGGGGAAAGTTCAATTGTCTGCCCATGCCTATATGGGCGCTTAAAAGGACAATCTAACTATTTGACTTCATTAGGGCTGCTGGCCTAGCCACCTCCCCCTGACAATATCATTCTCCAGCCAAAGGGGCATGTCCTACTTAGCAAGGAAACCTCAAGACCCTTAGCCATGTTTTTAGTCCCATCAACAATGTACGTAGAGACAGGAATTGCATTCCCCAATGTCCTCTGTAGCTTGTGCAGTGAACAAACTCCTCCATAGTCTTTGATAGTCATAATTCAAAACAAACTGCATACCTTGTAAGGCAAGGCCTCCAGTTGCACTGGAGGTAATCAAGAGCATCAGGCTTGCACCATTGCTAAACCAGCATAAGGTTGCCTCCTGGTCTCTTCAAGAGCAGCCTCCCCAGGTACACTCACAAGCACATCCGTCACAGTTAAGGCTGTCTTTCATCCAGCCTAAATCACTGATAGGATTTAGGATCACTACTGACTGCTTATTTCCCCCTACAATCTTCAGACAAGCTCTTATGAGAGCCCACTTCCATTCTCTTGCACCCACACAACGATGTGTGATGTTATCAGTGGAGCAAACATTTTTATTCTCTTCCCCTTGTGGGATCATCTTTTCTTTTGGGATGAACTTTTTTTAGCTCCATGTTGGTTAGTGCTGCTGTTCGCAGGCATTCAGCAGGGGACCAGACCCAGGTCTCTCTCTCGTCTGCTTTGGTTTCCTCCTGGATGGGTGTTTCTACATCACTCACATGATGGCTTTTCCCTTCAAAGGGCTGATACACAGGCTGTACAAGGCAGTGTTTCCCTTGACATTCCCCAGAACTTTACTCAGGGCTGCCCTCTCCACCTCCAGTGGTTCCACCTTCTTATGCTGGGCCTCAACAATCTGACACTGCTGGAGGATTTTCTTGTGAAGCTCTTCCTAGTTTTTCTCCAACAGCAAGTACTATTGCTCACAGTTTTCTTCTTTTGCCCTCAAGCAGGCCAATTCCCACTCCCATTTTATGGTTTGAGCCAAGACACAGTCCTTGAAGGAGCGTATCACATCCAGCTCCTGCAAGGCCTCTGCTTTTTTTATGCCTGTAGTAAGTTCCTCTGTTGAAGGACTTCAGCACTGATCCTCTCGGATGCAGTAGCCCTTTCTTCTAATGTTTTTAATTAGCGGAGGAGTTTTCTGGGAAACTGTAGAGGGTATCCCATTATTACAGCTTCTCTGATGCTCTTCTAGCCATACTATCCTGGCCTCCAAGGCAGGAATGGAAGACCTATACTTGAATGCCATCGTTTTTTCCATTTCCTGCAACTTGGCCTTCAAGTTCATATTTACCTGGCTGACCTGCCAATTTATTTCATAGTCAAGGACAGGCACCTCTTTGCATCCCCATCACTTCTTGACTGAAGGGGGTTTTCAGGATCCTGCAGGCCATCCCCATGCATCAAGGCCCAGTATGACACTGCAGGTTTGCCCCACCTTAATTCCACCCTCCCATTTGTGTGTGTGTGTGTGTCTGGGGGGAAAGAATAGTCATCTGTCCCAGATATAATACTTGAAAATAGCATGTCCCCTTTTCAAAATAAGGTTTCAGGACTGGAACATTTACAGTACACTCTTCATAAAGGCCTCACCTCAGAACCTTGGTTCAAAGATCCCAAACTTAAAGCCCACAAAACAAAGTCTCAAAGTTGGTTAGACTAGTCTTTTGGAGTCTGAGAGAGAAATTACTATCCACTGCAGCCGGCATAGCTACTAGACCCCTCTCTTTTGCTTAGCTTCCTGTTTCTGTTTTAATACCCCAGCCCAAGGTGGGACAGGGCCTCCTTGATTACACCCAGCCTGTAGGCTTGGGGTAGTGCACTCCTTACACATGTATATCACACACACAATTTGAGGATTGGTGAACGGTACGTAAGTATGTAAGGATGTACAAATTAGGAACGCACAATTTAAAAATAAATTAATTAGAGACAGAGTTTTTTAACATCCAGCTCAGTCAGCAGAGCATTTTTGCTTTATTTCTGGCTTATGGAGATATTTTTTCCATACTGTTTTACATTGTAGATATTGACCTGGAATAACAGGTAGTTTTTTTAGTTGTAATTAAATTGTCTAAACACTCTAAATGATACTTATTTTTCTTTTCTATATGATTTCCGGTGAAAACATAATTCCTGAACTTATCTGCAACTTACAAAATACATGAGAAAACCTTTTTGTTCTATTTGCAACTCCCACATATCACTTGATTTTTCTTGTTAAATGGGATAAGAATCTGTTGAGTGTAGCAATTACCGTAATTCTTTACATCCTTTGTTAAAAAAAGCAGGTCTCTGCAACAGACTGGAAAGAGCTATTTTCATGTATATCTACATCTTGTTTTGAAATCTGCCATTGACTTTCCTGAAAAACATTGGTGCAGAAAGGAAAGTTTACTTTACCTTTCATTTTCATTTTACAATATTTGTGCTTCAGAATCATAGAACCAAAATAACTTTTTTCCTAAATTGGTGTAATTTACACATTCTTCTGTCCTCTTCATTTGGTGTGTAACCCCACCTTAGACTCCCTTAGGTTAATTAGAGCTAGATTCTCAACTGCTGTAAATCGATGTAGCTCTATAGTGGAGCTATCATTATTTAAATCAGTTGAAGATCTGACTCTCAAAGTCAGACACATACTGACATGTCACTTAAAGCCCCTTTAGAACATCACCTTTTAATTTGCCCCACTGAGTCTAACTGAATGTAAGGGAAACTAAACTTGCATAACTTACATGTAAAGGGTCCAGAGAAGAGAGATGTTGAAGCAAATGTATCAATCATATGCATCAGTTCAATGAACAAAAGTCCTCTGATTCATATTTTATAAGTGTGCATTGGATGAGGCAGGACTTCTCTGCTTTGAGTCCCTCACTGCATATTGTTCAAATATTAATTCTAAGATGTGCATTTTGTATGGTGCACATTGAATGGATCAATGCTCCTGAATTTCTTGTCTCATTCACTGTACATTTCATAACGTCCACCAGGGTATTTGCCTCATCTTGCAGGGTAAAATCAGCACATTTCCTAAGGTACCCACAAGAGCATTTTGCTTCTATGGACCTCTTACAAGGTTAAAAAAAAAAATGTGGGTGACTGAAAAATCACCATGTAGATGTTCAGGCTTGGATTGGAGCCTGGGCTCTTGAACCCTGTGAGGGTGGAGAATTCTAGAGCTCAAGCTCCATCTGGAGCCCAAACGTCTACACAGCAATATTTAGCCCTACAGCCCGAGCCCCACGAGCCTGAGTCAGCTGACACGAGCCAGCTGCAGGGCTTTTATCCCTGTGTAGACATATCCTTAAAGTGCTTTGGATATGACATTCTGATGTTGTCTTACCTTCTTTGGTTTTCTAAACCATTACCACCAGCAGCCCCTGAAAAAGCAACAAACACAAGAAAATTTCATTTTAAAAATTTTTTATAGCTCTGCTGTTAAACACTTAAGTCTTGAAATGTCAAAGTGAAAGTTGCAGGCCAGCTCCTCAGTTGGTGTATATCAGCATATTGCCATGGGCTTTAATGGAGCTATGCCAAGGGATCTAGGTAAGTTTACACCAGCGGAGTATTTGGGCCTTCACTTTTGTCTTCTTCAGTCACTCCTGTCTCACAACATAGGTAGACAACTGATTCCAGAACTGAGTAAATTTACATACAAAATCCAATGAGAAATCCTCATAGTCAGAAACACTTGACTTTGTAATTGGATAGAGGCATACTGTATAGCAGGGGTGTTGGAATGGGGGAACCGGGGGTCATGGCCCTCGCACTTTTTACTGGGCTATAAGGGTGAGCCTCAGAGGGGGAGGGAGGGAGAAGTGAGCAGGGGGCGGCGTCTTGGGGAGAAGAGGCAGTGTGGGGATGGGGTTGTTGGGGAAGGGGTGGTACAAGGACAGGGGCTCGGGGAGAAAGAAGAGGCGGTGTGAGGGCGGGGCCTCTGAGGTAATGGGCGTTGTGAGGGCAAGGAATTGGGAAGAAGGGTGGTGCAGGGGTGGGGCCGTGGGGGGGACAGCGTGGCATGGGAGGCGAGGCCACGATTCAGGATCCTATGGCTCCTGCACTTCAAGGGCACTTTTTCCATTCCTGCTGTATAGACAACCACTTACAACTGTTCTGAACATGAGAATGGCCATACTGGGTCAGACCAAAGGTCCATCTAGCCCAGTATCCTGTCTTCCAACAGTGGCCAATGTCAGCTGCCCCAGAGGGAATTAACAGAACAGGTAATCATCAAGTGATCCATCCCTTGTCATCCACTCCCAGCTTCTGGCAAACAGCGGCTAGGGACACCATCCCTGTCCATCCTGGCTAATAGCCATTGATAGACCTATCCTCCATGAGCTTATCTAGTTCTTTTTTGAACCTTGTTATAATCTTGGCCTTCACAGCATCCTCTGGCAAGGAGTTACAGAGGTTGACTGTGTGTTGTGGGAAGAAATACTTCCTTGTGTTTGTTTTAAACCTGCTGCCTATTAATTTCATTTGGTGACCTGTAGGTCTTGTGTCATGAAAAGGAGTAAATAACACTTCCTTATTTGCTTTCTACACACCAGTCATGATTTTATGGACCTCTATCATATCCCCACTTAGTCATCTATTTTCCAGTCTGAAAAGTCCCAGTCTTATTAATCTCTCCTCATATGGCAGCCGTTCCATACCCCTAATAATTGTTGTTGCCTTTTTCTGAACCTTTTCCAATTCCAATATATCTTTTTTGAGATGGAGCGAGCACATCTGCATGCAGTGTTCAAGATGTGGGCGTACCATGGATTTATATAGAGGCAATTTGATATTTTCTGTCGTCTTATCTATCCCTTTCTTAATGATTCCCAACATTCTGTTAGCTTTTTTGACTGCCGCTGCACATTGAGTGGATGTTTTCAGAGAACTATCCACAATGACTCTAAGAGCTTTTTCTTGAGTGGTAACAGCTAATTTAGACCCCATCATTTATGATGTATAG
Organism: Terrapene triunguis; assembly: GCF_002925995.2. Taxonomy (NCBI): domain Eukaryota; kingdom Metazoa; phylum Chordata; order Testudines; family Emydidae; genus Terrapene; species Terrapene triunguis. The sequence goes on from NW_020664373.1 coordinate 2,977,930, forward strand.
TTGGGATTATGTTTTCCAATGTGCATTACTTTACATTTATCAACATTGAATTTCATCTGCCATTTTGTTGCCCAGTCACCCAGTTTTGTGAGATCCCTGTGTAACTTCACAGTCCACTTGGGACTTAACTATCTTGACTAGTTTTGTATCTGCTCTGTGAAATTTCACAGCCATAATGGTGAAGATAAAGTAATCTTTCCTCCTTTGCTACACAGCGATGGCAGAAGACTTCAGAAAAGTTTATGGCACAGTTGGTCAGACTTGGCATAGGACTTCCATCATTGGCACTGTAGCCATCTCCCAATCATTTATCTTTCACAGGCTAGCCATAAGCATCATGGAAATCTCTGAGGATGAAGCTTGTGGGGAAGACATTAAGGTTTTGTCTATACTGCACTTTTGTCGTTAAATCATTTGTCGCTCAAGGGTGTGAAAAAACACACCCTGAATGACAAAAGTTTGAACGACGAAAAGCACCAGTGTGGACAGCACTTCATTGGCAGGAGATGCTCACCCACCAACAAAGCTACTGCCCTTCATTGGGGGTGGTTTTATTTTGTCAGTTGGAGCGCTGTCTCCCGGCAACAAACAATGGCTACACTGCTTACCTTACAATTGCGTGGCTGCAGCGGCACAGCCTCACCATTGTAAGGTGCGCAATGTATACATAGCCTTAGACTTTACCCTTCACAAAAGTTATACCACTTTAACTATACTGGAATAGTTAAAGCAGTACAATGGGTACGTCTACACTTACCGGAGGGTCCGGCGGCAGGCAATCGATGTTCTGGGATCGATTTATCGCGTCTGGTTTAGACGCGATAAATCGATCCCGGAAGTGCTCGCCGTCGACGCCGGTACTCCAGCTTGCCGAGAGGAGTATGCGGCATCGACGGGAGAGCCTTCCTGCCGCGTCTGGACCCGCGGTAAGTTCGGACTAAGGTACTTCGAATTCAGCTACGTTATTAATGTAGCTGAATTTGCGTGCCTTAGTCCGAAGTGGGGGGGGGTAGTGTGGACCAGGCCAATGTCCTTAGTGTGGGTGCAGTTATACCAGTATAGGAGAGCTTATTCCTGTATGGGAAGGAGAATAAGCTATACCAGTATAAGGCAAATAAACTATACCAGTATAATGGCACCTTTATAGTGGTATCACTGCAGCAAAACTAGGGGTTGTACTAGTATAACTATATTTAAATTAAACAAAAGAATCACACCCCTCATTAATATAGTTATACCAGTTGAAAATCTGTGTGTAGATAAAGACCCTTAGTGAAGGATAAGGGTCCGGATCCTTAGTCAAGGCTAAAAGATTGTCAAATCCTACCAAACCATAGAGCAGGGGTCTCAAACTTAATTTACCGTAGGGCCAGTGCCAGCCCTCAAATCCTCCCAGTAGGCCAATAATATCACTGAAGATGGTGTTCGGAAAAGAAAACGTTTATATTGTATTTTTTATTTCGAATTTCTTAGAAATAATAAAACTGTCATACAACTTTATACAATTATTTGCCTGCCAGAGAGTTTTTAGTGTTTGCCAGACACCTGGCAATGCTTCAGTTCTGTCAGTTTGTTGATGTTTGGCCTCAGTGACTGAGCAGTTGAAACCTTCAGGATTGCAGCAAGATGTGCATCAGATAGCTGTGTTTGGTATTTTGACTTGTTTATATTCATTGTGCAAAAAAGTAACGCTGCCTCCATGGCTGACTCTGCCCGGCAACTAATGATGCTGCCTCTATGGCTGACTCTACCCGGTGACTAGTGATGGTACCTCTGTCCCTCTTCCTCAGCCAATGGGAGCTGCGGGGGGTGGCACCAACAGCAGACCGAGCCGGCAGCATGGCTGCATGCGTCTCTCCTCCGCAAGCCGCAGTGGGGAGGTTCTCGGGCCGCAGATGGCGCGTGGGCCAGGACTTTGAGATCCCTGCCAGAGACAGAGTTGTCCATTAGCTGACTAGTATACACCCTTAGAGCCACCTGGAAACACACTAGTTCCACGAACATGTGAAGGTAGATCATCAAAATAGGTCTCTTGCTTCAATGGGAAAGATGCAGCTCCAAACTAAAGGAAGCAATGGTCAGTCAATGACAAGAATGTAACCCCACTTCTATCTTCTGACCTCCAATCACATCTCAGAAACAAAATGTAGCTATACAGAGACAAAAATGCCTAGGAGATACGGACACAAAATCCTCTACAGCCAAGAAATCTTTCACTGACATGGAATGATCATCATCAATTGCATGAAATTTGAAATCAGGAAGAATGGCCTTACTATTTAAAAGGAGATGTATGGCTTCTAAAATGTCTGGTGGTGGATTGTATACAGTCCTCCCACATACAGAAAATTCTTTGGAATGCATAAGTCCAAGAAAATTAATTATTTTGAACCATTAAATAGTAAGAGGCTTGCATACATTTACATAAAGCCGGATTTTGGCCCTGAACATGTGGAGAGAGATAAAAGTAGCAGAATAACTAAAGACTGAGTATGGTCAAAAAATAAATCCTGATCTATGTTAACAATAAATCATTGCAACCGAAAGCATTTTAAATAAACCTTGGAAAACGGGAACAATTTTTCATAAACATTTGCACAAAAATAATTGTCTCATTTTTGGATGAAAAGTTTGTGATCCCCCCCAGCTCCAGTTTTAAAAATCACATATACTTTTTACTGGTTATGCTGTGTATTTACTTTTTATTTTCCCCGCAGCTTGGACATTGTTGAGTTTTTGTGCCTTAGAACAATTCTGCTAAGTTGATGTTGTTAAAAACAAACAAATAATACTAATAAACCTATTTTTTCTTTTTTGTCATTAATGGAGGCTTATCTATTGGTCTCAATTTTTGTAAAATACCGATCTTGCAATTTGCAACCAAATTTGACTTAATAGTGTCTTACTTCTGGAAACATTGAAAGACAATATGTAATGGCCAGAGAACTGTGAAGGACTTGAGAGCTCAAACTAGCATGATTAAGATGGGGTGTTTTTTAATCATAAATCTTCATTGTTTGTTTCTTTCATAAGGCACTTGGGTAATTGCTCGGCAAAAAGCATTGTGAAAATTCAGATGGGGATACTAACAAAAATGAATCTTTTAAAGAATATAGCATTACAATAGGCTATATCAATATCAAATTAATCAACACTGAGAACCAACAGGCCTAGAAAAGTGAGAGTATAAAGAAATGAAAAAAATAATCAACAAGAAAAGTGAAAATCAATGTTAAAATTAGAAAAGAACATTCAATATGAAAGTAAGAGAAATATGTATAACATGGAGATTTGAAATGCTTTAATGTTAGGAACCAGATGAGCATTGCTTTGTCCATAGGGTAATTAAAGTAATTGAACCTTATCTTGTGTATTTTATTTGACAGAACAAGAAGCAATGGTTTCAAGTTGCAGTCGGGGAGGTCTAGGTTGGATATTAGGAAAAACTGTTTCACTAGGAGGGTGGTGAAGGAATGGGTTACCTAGGGTGGTGGTGGAATCTCTATCCTTAGAGGTTTTTAAGGCCCGGATTGACAAATCCTTGGCTGGGATGATTTAGTTGGGGTTGGTCCTGCTTTGAGCAGGGGGTTGGACTAGATGACCTCCTGAGGTCTCTTCCAACCCTAATCTTCTATGATTCTATTGATATTTTGGGGCCTTTTTCTTCAAAAAAGTCACACCAGACAGATTGAAACTATGGGTGTTTAAGAAAGCCCAGAGGAGGCCCTGGTAATGCAGTTATACTATTTCACCCATGTCACACCGTTATGATGTCAGTGAGGCTCTGTGTAAATCCAACAATCTGCCCAGGGGGCTCTGATTATAGGATTGGGCTCTACATTTGTTTGATGATTTGGGGGATCTATCTGTACAATGTATGAATCCTGGTTGGCATTATAAAATTATAAGTCATTACTATGAAAATTACTGTATCATGAATGCCCCTCTGCATGTGCATTCCCCATGAGCTTCAGAGTTATGTCAGGTCTCTGCCAGAACAGAGGCAACAGCTGGTTGTTAAAGGACTGTCAGTTCCTGAAAGGTCTTACTTGGGGAGAACAAAAGAGTAACTGCACCATAGGGAAAACCAGTTCTCTCACTATTCCCTCTGCAGGGGGCTGGTGTTGGGAGAGTGGAAAATACCCAATCAAGACAGAGCCAAATGTGACAAAGCAGGGGGTTGAAAGGAACTTACAGGTGGAAGACTGGGAGAGACACACAGGAAGTTTGGACAGCAGGAAGGAAGGAGAAAGAAGGCCAAGGTCTGAGAAGAAATGCTGGGAGAGAGAAATCTCCATGTGTTATAACACCAGCTATGTAATGGGTCAGAAGAGCTCTGCACAGGCCCCAAAACTCTGATTCCTGCCCAAAGAATGCTCTGGAGTGGTGAGGAAAATGAAGCAAGGAAATGCCTGTAAGATTTATTATTTTTGCATAGATCTATGTATTTCACATGTGATTAAGCAAAGAGCAATAATACGTTAATTTTATGCAAAGTATCTCTGTGTTGTATGCTGCACCTACAACATGGCCACTTGAAGAGGTAAACCTGTGGGTGGAGATCTGGGAAAGAGTTTGTTTAATCTCCGGGCCCTGAGGTGTCAGCACTGGTTCCAGGGACTGGATAGAGGGTGCTAGCTCTTGAACCCCAAGAGTGTCTGTAAGGACCCCAAGACAGATGCAGTGACTGGACTTTGTTCAGATTCTGGTGACTTAAAGCACCTGGGGATTCTGAATCCCTTCACAGTAATCAGAGGGAGCCAGACCAGATCTATGACAGTTTGTCCATGGGGAGCGCAAGCCTGACTACACCATAGGGAAAACCATTTCTCTCACCATGCCCTCAGCAGGTGGCTGCTGTTGGGAGAATGGAAAATTCCCAAACAAGACAGCTATGAAGGGCTTTTGAAAATCTATGTTTTGGGTTTAAGTGCCTTAATCCCTTTGTGGAACTAGCTCTAAATGATTTAACCAAGGCCACCCAGGAAGTATATGGCCAAGCAGAGAACTGAATCCAGGTTTCCCAAGTCCCAGGCTAGCCCCTAATCACTGGACCATCTTTCTACTTATTTTTGTATTTCTTTCGCCCTATGTAAATATTTGCCTTTGTGAATGTTACTCTTTAACCTTTTGTGATTTGACTCACATGATTCAATAAAGGATTGGCTGCTTACATCCCAGACAAATAAGATATGTAATAACCAAGGGAGAAATTAATCCATATACCAAAACTCTAGCACAAGGCCCTTCACTTAACCCCTGGGTAGAGCTATATGGTGGGGGCCATGCAAGTTGTCTCTGTGCCAGTCCCACATAGGCCAGTACAGAGAGTGGCATTGTGAGTGGGAGGGGAGGCATACTGCAGGATCCACCACCATGAATATGCCATGGCCCTAACACTCCATGGATGTGTATGGACAGTGGACATTATTCCAGCCCATAGTCATTTAATGCCTCCTCTGCACCTTGTAATTCATCTGCATTAATCCCAATTATTCTGGCTTTATGTGGGTGAAGTGATTTTTCACTCTGAGATGCTAACTGTCTGCTGTTGCTAATACAGGGCATGTGAATTGGGGACAATTAAGCATACAGCATGGTTCTGCATACAACATGGGTTTTGGAAAGGATGGACAGGGATTTACATGTGTGAGATATTTAGAATCAAATTTCCGTTTGACATCTCTTGATAAATTCTGTTTCCAAATGTGTGGGCATCTGACATATTCCAATATTTTTAGAGGTTACATATTTCAATATATTCTTGTATTAGTTTTTGTTTTTAAACAAAAGTTTCAGCTTCATCACATTTACAGGCAAGAATTGAAGAATGAAAAGAGTCAGTGAATTTTGAATGTGGGTGAAACAACATTTGGGTAGTCTGACATTTTGCTTTCAAGGGTCAAGAAATAGAGCAATTATAGTTGTAGTAGTCTAGACAGCAATGTCTCACAATAAACTGTCTTGCTAATTGCAGAATGTTTACAGAGAAGGTTATAACAGGCATGAAGCAAGATTGACTGGAACAAATTTGCTCTTTTTACAGCCTTTTAAAAATAGATCCCACATTTTCCTCAATATTTCAAATCCTTGGATAAATATTGAGATGCAGTTGTAACCTCTTTTTTATGATGGCAAAATTATGCCCCCTGACGTTCTGTTCTTGCCCCTCCTCTCTTCCCCAAGACCCTGTCCCCGAGGCTCCTCCCCTTCCCACGGAGGCCCCACCCCCGGCCAAACCGGCGTGGGGAGCAAATGCCAAAAATGCAGACATGCCCAGGTGGAACTCACTGTATTGGTTTTAACCTTTAAATCCTCAAATTATTTGGGTCCAGATTACCTGAGGGACCAGCTCACCTTTCTGGGCCATTCTACTACATGATCAGCAGAGAAATATGAGCTGGTGCTCTCTAAGTACAAAAGAGAGAGCATTCCTGGCATTACTCAGAAAGGCCCTTTGACTTGGGACATGCTTGATTGCTACTAGAGTTCAAGTTTGTTAAGCAGGCAGGATGCAAACCTTATCTATTTTTTTTTCTTACACGTTGAAGAAAAAAGAGCAGAGGGGCTACTTAAGGGGAAATGTTTGCATTAGGATTTGTTGATAATTGCAAGTGCATTATGCAAGGGATAGAAGCAGATTACTGGAAATTTTAAATGTTGTCAAGGGGAGGGCCAGAACTCTGAGATAGGTACTTTTTTGTCTATTGTATACATCAAGTTAAATAAAACTGTACAAATAAAGTAGGGCCAATTGTATGGATTTAAATTTTTATATCTCACAAACCACCAAATATTTGAAATCACCAACTCTGACAGGAAAACAATCATAGAAGATTAGGGTTGGAAGAGACCTCAGGAGGTTATCTAGTCCAACCCCCTGCTCAAAGCAGGACCAACACCAATCTCAAATATCACTAAAGAAGTGTGAAAATAGACCGCACAATCTTTTATTTATTTAGATTTATATCCATACACAAGAAAAAGGTGCCTCTCATATGCTCTCTGTGGCATCAACAAAACTTAAAGATACCCCATAATCAAAATAACACTCCAATTGTAGAGTCTCTCAGGGGTCCAGAAGAGAAGATGACATTTAACTGTACGCGTAAGAGTCAAAGTATATTGTTTGTTATTTAAATTACATTCCTATTGGCCATGCTTCTCAAGCAGATAAATATTGATCTGCAGTTAGAAATTTAAGCTTACATTTTAAACCTAAAATTTTACTTTTACCTTTACAACAAACAAAAAAGAACCAAAGAAAGGGAAATTACCTGCATATATTTGCTTAATATCTAACCTGTTTAGTGTGGAATTTTACGAATTTCAATTACCTATAACTCTTATGAGAGACATTCGTCTTTCATTTTAACTGTCACTGTCAAATAAGAAATGTGTGAACTTTTTATTCTTATTACTTCCCTGGGGTCAGGCAGAAAGACAGCATCCTAATTTTCTCAAGAATCACCACAGCCATTTTACATTTTGTATACAATTCCAAGAACAAATTAGTTAAAATGAATTTAGGGCTAGTGGATTCCCTGAGGGAATGAAATTGTACATTTAGCTATGACAGAGGTATAACACAAGCAAAGTTAATATGCAGCCTTTCCAATGTGACTCAACACTTCACTGAAGAGGATGGGACCCCCTCTTGGAATCAGAAGATAGTTTAGTCTCCACTCCTATTCACTTCCATATAACCTGTGCAGGTCTCAGAAACAGTCAGTGTGAGTCCATATGCTGTATTGGCACTTCTCTGATGTGACCATCTTCTTCTCTAGACTCTCAGCTTTCACTAAAAGCAGTAAGTCGTTTATAATGTGAAGAAAATCTCAAAAATGTGACCCAAAGGTAGCCAACACAGGGGTGTCTGTAAGAATCCGCAGAATGCCTAGAACAATAGCTCTGAGACATAGGAACTGCCTTTCCATCTCAGTAGGGTGCTAACTCAGATGCCCAGTGCTGAGAATCATATTGACATTTACATTAACTATTTAAATCTTCATTAAGAAAAGAAAAGGAGGATCACAGAGCTGCACAATTTACCGTGACACTCTGTATTTTTTCTCCCAATCAAGAAGGCAAGCCCAAGGAAAGCAACCAAGCCCATGGGCATATTCCACTGAAGAGGGAGTGGGGAAGCTAAGCAGAACTCAGAGAGCACATAATTGCATTTTGAATTTCTGCACAGCCTACAGTGAATGGTCTCTCATTTGGATTTCTCACCTGAGTTGCATTTGTGGGTGGAGCTGGGAAGAGTACCACTACCTTTTCCCCTCTAATCTGACACCTAAGTCTATGGAGCTCTTAAGGTTCCTTTCACCTTTGTATTTTATTTAAGTACAGAACAAAATGTTGATAAAAGAACGTCCAGAATATTTTATGTTTTCTCTTTCCAGGATCCCAGGGGACAACTGACATGGTAAACCCATTAAACTGCTAGAACCTTGCTTACACTGGGGCTTCTAATAGTGTTGCAATTGGTGAAGCTAAATGGATGGTTTCAACCATAAGATCTGTTTGTTTTTTTCTGAAATCCCCAGCCTTGGAAGGTTTTGAAAATAAGCTGGCAGTCAGGTCGCACTCAGCTAAGAGATCTGTAGGTTAGGGGCAGGACCTTGAAATCTGCTCTGAAATAAGTGAGGATGCATTTGCACTTTAATGCACAGGTGACGTATTCACGTCACCATTTGCTGGTATCAGGCATGCTGCTGAGTGCTGCATCAATCATCTTATAAAGTTATGTTCAATGATGGGTAGAGCAAGACACAGTACTCTAACATGAAGATGAAAAAAATGTATTGATCACAATGGCTAGAAGCTAGGAAGAACACCATTTCATGGATATTTTAAGACATCATAAGGCATTCCTCACCATTGCAGCAATGTGTGTCCAGGAGCATGATGGGTCCAGCATAAATCTGAGACTCCGGACCACTTTGAGGAACTTCCTTTGATTTTAGTGACTGAGGGCATCAGACCACAGATTATCAGTGTGCTTCACCCTTTTTACTAACATAATTTTCAATTTTTCATTGCATGAGTTGAGCCAAAGCTTTTCATCAGTCTGCTGATTTCTTCCAGGTGTTGGGACATATTGGCGATGCTGCAGGTCTGCAAACTGTGGGGAGTGTGTGTGCCAAAGTGAAATAACAATTGGGGGGCTGGTTTCACTCCTTTGGGGATGAGGAGCCAGAGGGGAGAGTCCTTAAACTTCAACAGGAAGTCCTGCATGTTGCAGTCATGTCTGCTCAGGAGCGCCTGCTGTCAGTGATCCTGAGCTGCAGACCCCCAGTTGAGTAGATGTTTCTACCAAAAAGGTCCAGCTTTTTGGAGTCCTTCACCTTGGGAGTCTCTCCATCCTGAACTCGGCTTTGTTGGGGGAGGAGGAGGTTGGCACTGGCTGAGGGCATTCCTCCTCATTTTTGCACCGGATGGGTGACACCATATCGGCTCCTGGTACTCAGCACTAGCCTCAGTATTGGAGTTTGGATTGGGGACTGCCCGAAGAGGTGGTGGAGCCCTTCCTTCTGAGGTCATCGAGTAGGAGCGCCTCGACTAGGGTCCCTACATTGGAGAAATATCCACAAGTTCCAAAAGGGCCAATTAATAGACACCAGCCAGTGACCAAAGGGCCAAGTACCCAAAGGCATTGCCTGGTTCGGGTCCACCACTACATAGGGCCGACAGGAGGAGTGTCAGGGTCAACTCCTGGCATGTCTTCAGGTCCCACCACTTAACACAGCTCTCAGTGATTTCAGTTGTTAGTGGGGGAGCCTCACTCCTGGTGCACACTGGGTAGTCTCTTGCATCAGAGACACTGTCCCAAAACAGTTCTAATGCTTAGACCCAGGTATCAGTGATTTCAGTTCTGCAGTGCGTAACGAGACTCTCAATTGCATTTCTGTGTTGCTTCCTGTTCTGAAGCCCAATGACAAGGGAATCTAGGACATTGACAGAAAACAGGTGCTTACTTGGTCTCTGCCGAGTTTATCAATAAGCGTGTCAATTTTGCGCCAAATGGAGTTACACATTTAAGAGGTGCATACTTGTCCACTGGCACCTGAACTGAGCCCACCAACTCATTTCACATAGGCCACAAGCTTTCATTCACTCCTAACCTAGGCTGAATGTTTACCAGCATACCATAGGTGAAGGACTTTAATCTCATAATCCATTCAACAAGCCACCTCCACCCATACCTGTTAAAAAAAACAAAAATCTATTAATATTTTGGTAGCACCCACTACGTGTTTAATACTATTCATAATAGAGTTCCTGCCATGAATTTCAAAGTTATAACATTCATAAAACAATTACTAACCAAAATTATACTTCACAGGATAAGGCAATCTGACAGGGTGAAACAATGTATATATTAGTCTAATTATTAGAATCAATTATTGACCTACTGCAGGGGAAAAAAATCATCATCATCAACAATACATTCATCCCCCCGCCCCCTTTTTTGTGTTTTACTTATAAAACAAACAAAGTTATTTGCATAACATAGATTTTGGTCTGAAGCAAATAAATGCTAAGGGTTTGGGAATGTTCAAGATACAGTCATCAATAAGAACAATGTTAAGGGCCATAATCAATAAGTTTACAAGGCTGCACTCATAGGCCACAATGAAATCCATTTGACTTAATCAGGTTTCCTATTTTTCTGGTAAATATATAGCAATTTTGGACTATAGCCAAGCCCTCTCTACTGAGGACAATTATAAACCACTGCAGAACAACTTGCATGATCCACACAGCTCCCAAGTCAAAGTAGCATATTAGCAAACACATTCTATAAGGTTGACAGATTTCATTTATTTTCTTTTTTCCACCTTTTATTTCAGCCTGTGACTGATTATTTACATTTCCTTTCTTCTTCCTATCCCCCCGCCCCCTTTTTTTGGCACTAGAATGAAAACTCCACAGCCGTGCTTGGAATTCAGATGAATGATTTCATAAGCTTATCACATATACTGTAGGTAGACTGCAGCAGTCATAGATCAAAAACATGAAACATTCCCTCAACATAAAGGTACATTTTGCTGAAGCCCCCTTGTAAAGACTATGGTTTAAGGACATTGCTCACGTTACCATACAACTCTGAGCTCAATGAGCTTCGCATACTTTTTGAAAGATGAATGCCTTTTCTGAAGCTCTCTTTTTTCCCCATAGGAGCACTCAACATTTACATTCTTCAAGGATTTCAGGTGACAAAGTTAGAATACTAGGGCCCAGCACTGAATACCTAGCATTCAGTGCCTCACAGGATAGGATTGTCAAGGAGCATGAGCAGTAATTCTCATGCACAAACAGGAGGTAACAAACGGGGCAGACACTTGCAGACTCTTATCTTACACATTTTACTAGGTGTGTCGAACAGGCCATTGTGAAACATCAGGTAGGTGTTTCCTGGCTACAGATAGCATAGAATTGCCTGTGTTAGAAATATGCTGAATGTGAAAATCAGTTCTATTTATCATCCTTTCATTTTCCCTCAAAACTTTAAATACCATATTTAATAGACAAAGCTGTACGGACAGTAACAGGCAAAAGTTCTTCCCATCATGCAGCCTGAATTACTAGGACTGCGATCCTTGCTCTGCAGAAGCAACTCCCAGTTTAATTGCTTGAGTTCCATAGCCCCACAGGCTCTCCCCTTCTTCTGCCTGTGGAGTCGAAGGACTGGAGGCTCTTGCCCAACCCTTCCCGCAGTCCACTATCCCTGCCCACCCCATGGGCACAGTCATTAAAGGAGTGAACCCACCCTGTGAAGCTTTCCTTAATTATGCTCTCTGTTATCTATCAACTCTGTGTTCTTGCGGAACTAGGGCACAATACCCAGCCTGTCTGCGAGTACCCAGTACCCAGACGTTACCAGGACTGTCTCACAAAAGTCCTTCCCCCCACCAGCCTCTGCGTGAACCAAAGCCGATCAGAAGAAAGACTTACAAAAAGCAATGAAAAGGTAGTGGAAGACACATCTAAACCCCTCCAGACAAGGGTGACAGGATTAAGGAAACTTCCTTAGCCTCATTTGCATCAAAGATGGGATGGGGAGGCATCCCCATTAGCATACAGAATGGAGAACAGAGATTCCAAGGCAATAACTGCACTGAACTCTGGGACCAGAAAAGCAGGGAAGCATTGCATGATGGGGGATCTCTGCTCCAGATGTTAATGAACTCATGCCTGCACACACCCAGCTCAGTAGTTATCAGACCAATTCTAGTAATAAACCCTTTATTGGTATCCAAAATACTGAACTGCCTAATTGCATTGTGAGCTCCCTCGAAGGAACACCACCCATAGCCAGGTATGATCAGTTCCTATCATCTAGCCTGAACAAAACAACTTTGATATATTCCCTTGAGTCATCAGTTTACACGTAAACAAATCTAGTGTTCTCCCTTGAACCATTGTTCCTTCCCTACAAAAACTCCTACCTATGCTCAAGTAAGTGCTCTGATGCCTGGATCCAAAATCTGCATCAGTTCCATTGGGACTTCATCTTCTCCTGACGGATCATGCTGGGGGCTCCGCCTGTCTCCAGCACTCTGGACCCTTAGCTACCACAACCACCTGGGAACCCCGATCAATTCAAGCTTCATGGAGTGGTGAGAACTCTCTCTAGCCTTCTGACCCTGACTTGTGTGATCAGTTATAGTTTTCTAAATTTTATAATCAAATTTAAGTTAGATTTAATATTATAACTGTTGTGTTTGTTTGGCTCCCCTTATGGTTATTACCTGGCAATAAATAACCTTCATAGTTAAGCTGGTTGCTTCTCTCTCTCTCCCCCCCCCCCCCCCCGTAGGTGTTTTTTTGGCTTCCCCATTCACTCTGCAGCAATGCTCCTCATACCTAAGTTAAAGATCCCTGTAGCGCCCAAAAATCCTGTGGGGTTTGCTCATCAAGTGGATTACTACCAGAAAAATTGTAACATGAAAGTGGGGATAGGGACATGCTGAACTGAGTCCACGGACATATAAGGGGTCAGCTCGGGAGTGCTGATTAATCCGTTCCTCTCAGACGCGCTCTGTTAATGTGTGTGTGTGTGTTTGTCTGATTCTGGGGCAGTAGGAACCCAGCATGGGGAAGCTAGGTCCTGCAGGATAGCTCCATTGGGAGGGAACTTGTATAAGGGAGAAGTAGAGCTCCATATGAGAACACAAGTGACACAAGCAGTACATTGATAGAATTACAAAACCCCTCCTCCCACAGAAGAGTAACCCTAAGAAATGAGCATACCCCAAAGTAACAGACAAATCTGGTAACATCTCACATATGCACACTTGTGCCAGATGCCAGAGTATCTGCTACACCTTTGTCAAAGGAGGAAGGATGTGCCTCTTAGCATACACAGCCAAAATTCGTCACTTGACAACAGATTTTATTATTTTCAGCTCTCTAATTCTTATGTCACACAATTACGATAAAAACCACACCACCTAAGTCAGCCTGAAGATTAAAGACCAATAACACATATTCAAATGTAATGTTCTTAATTTTTTGACTCCCTCACATGTGTTTCCCCTACCTGTGTTTCCTTTGTGTTCTGGTTTCTATAATGTGCATGCTATTCTCTGTACACCTTGTTTTCTCTCTAAGCTGAGATACCTGTAAAAAAAAAAATCCAAAATGGCCAGATGATATGGTGATGTACGCTGCATTAGATCAGGCAGAATTTTCCAAACTGTGTTCTCAAACATCCCAAGTGTGGAGAGCTGGCTGGCCAGATGATGCTGTTTCAAGAAGAAACACAAAAGATGGAATGGGAGATTAAAGGAATAGTAAAAGACAACTCTGTAATACACTTTTCAATGAGAATACACAATCTATTGTATTAATGACAGCTAAAAAATAATACGTATGGATGTTGTATGATCATGCATTAGAGCAGAGGTGTCAAGGAGATAATGTCTCTATTAATATGTGGCCCCTAGGAAAAAGTTTGGGAACCCCTCATATAAAGATGCAGAAGTTCCTTTAATTTCATTTCAGGTTGCTGGCATGCTCTTCTACTTCATCTCAGGTCAAGTGATTCAGTATTTGTAAGTCAAGACTGAAACCATTTCTCATGTTCATGTTTTGATGTTATGTGATTTACAGTTTTCACATTATTTTGTACACCATGCTGGCACTTGTCAAGGGTGATTTATAAATATCTAAACCTTTCATTGACTCAAACTCAGCTGCTATCCTGTCATGGAATCATAGGGTTTGAAGGGACCATAAGAATCATCTAATCTAACCCTTTGCCAAAATGCAGGATTTGCAGTGTCTAAACCAGTGGTCCCCAAACTTTTTCACTTGTGCCTCTGCGCCCCCCCAGGGAGCTGGGGTGAGAGGGCGGTGAGTGGAGTAGGATAAGGGAGAGGAAGCTGTGCTCCAGAGTGGAGGGGTGACTGGGGAGGGTGAGGGGGGGGAGAGGAGCTACAATCGGGGCAGGATAGGGAAGATGCCAGTACCTCTCTTTCCCGAGTTTCAGAATAGCAGCCATGTTAGTCTGTAACCGCAAAAAGAACAGGAGTACTTGTGGCACCTTAGAGACTAACAAATTTATTTGAGCATAAGCTTTTGTGGGCTACAGCCCACTTCATCAGATGCATAGAATGGAACATATAGTAAAAAGATATATATACATACAGAGAACATGAAAAGGTGGAAGTAGCCATATCAACTGTAAGAGGCTAATTAATTAAGATGAGCTATTATCAGCAGGAGAAAAAATAAACTTTTGTAGTGATAACCAAGATGGGCCATTTTAGAGAGTTGACAAGAAGGTGTGAGGATAATTAACATGGAGAAATAGATTCAATATGTATAATGACCCAGCCACTCCCAGTCTCTATTCAAACCCCAGTTATTGGTATCTAGTTTGCATATTAATTCAAGTTCAGCAGTTTCTCGTTGGAGTCTGTTTTTGAAGCTTTTCTGTGGCAAAATTGCCACCTTTAAGTCTGTTACTGAGTGACCAGAGAGGTTGAAGTGTTCTCCTACTGGTTTTTGAATGTTATGATTCCTGATGTCAGATTTGTGTCCATTTATTCTTTTGTGTAGAGACTGTCCGGTTTGGCCATGGCAGAGGAGCATTGCTGGCACATGATGGCATATATCACATTGGTAGATGTGCAAGTGAACAAGCCCCTGATAGCGTGGCTAATGTGATTAGGTCCTATGATGGTGTCATTTGAATAAATATGTGGATAGAGTTGGCATCAGGCATCTAACTCCACATTCTACAGGCCATTATCCTCTGATCCCACTGATGATTACCAAAAGAAACTACACCATCTGCTCAAGAAACTCCCTGAAAAAGCACAGGAACAGATCTGTACAGATATGCCTAGAACCCCGACCAGGGGTATTCTGTTTCTACCCAAGATCGATAAACCTGGAAATCCTGGATGCCCCATCATCTTAGGCATTGGCACCCTAACAGCAGGATTGTCTGGCTATGTGGACTTTCTCCTCAGGCCCTACGCTACCAGCACTCCCAGCTATCTCTGAGACACCACTGACTTCCTGAGGAAACTACAATCCATCGGTGATTTTCCAGAAAACACCATACTGGCTGCTATGGATGTAGAAGCTCTCTACACCAACATTTCACACAAAGATGGACTACAAGCTATCAGGAGCAGTATCCCCGATAATGTCACGACAAACCTGGTGGCTGAACTTTGTCCTCACCCACAACTATTTCACATTTGGGGACAATATATACACCTCTACCTTGATACAACGCTGTCCTCGGGAGCCAAAAATCTTACCACGTTATAAGTGAAACCGCATTATATTGAACTTGCTTTGATACACCGGAGTGCGCAGTCCCCCCTCCCCCCGGAGCACTGCTTTACTGATTTATATCAGAATTCGTCTTATATCGGGTCGCATTATATCGGCGTAGAGGTGTACCTTCAAGTCCAGGGAATTAGCTCATTTCCAGCTCTGGAGCGCCCTCTGCCGGCTGATGTCTCGCCCGCCGCTGGCCTCTGTGCCCCTCCCGGACCCTGGTGCCCTTTTTCTTAGGGTTCTGTCCTCTGAAGTACCCCCGCAGTCTCTGGGTCTCCCCACCCAGGGGAACCCCCAACCCTCTATCCCCACCTTGCCTCAGTGGCTACTGCCAGTCATCATCGAGCCCCCGCTCCCTGGAGCAGACTGCAGTCTATAAACCACTCATCTTCGGCAAGGGGGGTTGGACCAGCTGCCTCTGACTATATCTGGGCTGCCCCTCTGCAGCCCTAGTACCCTTTAGGGGGCCCTCACTCGGCCTGCAGCCTGGGGCTTTGCTAGGCTGGAGCTCCCCAGCTCCCTCTGCCCTTCCCCATAGATTCATAGATTCTAGGACTGGAAGGGACCTCGAGAGGTCATCGAGTCCAGTCCCCTGCCCTCATGGCAGGACCAAATACTGTCTAGACCATCCCTGATAGACATTTATCTAACCTACTCTTAAACATCTCCAGAGATGGAGATTCCACAACCTCCCTAGGCAATTTATTCCAGTGTTTAACCACCCTGACAGTTAGGAACTTTTTCCTAATGTCCAATCTAAGCCTCCGTTGCTGCAGTTTAAGCCCATTGCTTCTTGTTCTATCCTTAGAGGCTAAGGTGAACAAGTTTTCTCCCACCTCCTTATGACACCCTTTTAGATACCTGAAAACTGCTATCATGTCCCCTCTCAGTCTTCTCTTTTCCAAACTAAACAAACCCAATTCTTTCAGCCTTCCTTCATAGGTCATGTTCTCTAGACCTTTAATCATTCTTGTTGCTCTTCTCTGGACCCTCTCCAATTTCTCCACATCTTTCTTGAAATGCGGTGCCCAGAACTGGACACAATACTCCAGTTGAGGCCTAACCAGCGCAGAGTAGAGCGGAAGAATGACTTCTCGTGTCTTGCTCACAACACACCTGTTAATGCATCCCAGAATCGTGTTTGCTTTTTTTGCAACAGCATCACACTGTTGACTCATATTTAGCTTGTGGTCCACTATAACCCCTAAATCCCTTTCTGCCGTACTCCTTCCTAGACAGTCTCTTCCCATTCTGTATGTGTGAAACTGATTGTTCCTTCCTAAGTGGAGCACTTTGCATTTGTCTTTGTTAAACTTCATCCTGTTTACCTCAGATCATTTCTCCAATTTGTCCAGATCATTTTGAATTATGACCCTGTCCTCCAAAGCAGTTGCAATCCCTCCCAGTTTGGTATCATCTGCAAACTTAATAAGCATACTTTCTATGCCAATATCTAAGTCGTTGATGAAGATATTGAACAGAGCCGGTCCCAAAACAGACCCCTGTGGAACCCCACTTGTTATATGTTTCCAGTAGGATTGGGAACCATTAATAACTACTCTATGAGTATGGTTATCCAGCCAGTTATGCACCCACCTTATAGTAGCCCCATCTAAATTGTATTTGCCTAGTTTATCGATAAGAATATCATGCGAGACCGTATCAAATGCCTTACTAAGAATATCATGTGAGACCGTATCAAATGCCTTACTCCGCAGC
Organism: Terrapene triunguis; assembly: GCF_002925995.2. Taxonomy (NCBI): domain Eukaryota; kingdom Metazoa; phylum Chordata; order Testudines; family Emydidae; genus Terrapene; species Terrapene triunguis. The sequence continues at coordinate 2,995,456 of NW_020664373.1, forward strand.
ACTGCTCCACCCTAGATACCCTCCTCAGCTTCCCAGACAGCCAGGTCCTTCTCTCTCAGTGAAGCTAGAGAGAGTGTCTTTCTTCTGGCCCACAGCCGTCTTATAAGGGCCAGCTGGGCCCTGATTAAGCTGACCACAGCTGTGGCTGCTTTCCCAATCAGCCTAGATTTCCCTGCTGCAGCCCTCTCCAGGGCTGCTTTATCCCCCTCAGGCAGGAGCGGGGTCACCACCCCTCTACAGCAACCTAAAATTGCATTTGCTTTTCTTGCAACGGCACCACATTGCTGACTAATGCTGAGGTTGATATCCACCACAACTCCAAGATCCTTCTCAGCAGTGCTGTTGCAAAGCCAATTTTTCCTCATTCTGTATTTGTGCATTTGGTTTTGCTTCCCTAAATGTAGCACCTTACGTTTGTCTTTGTTGAATTTCATTTTGTTGTCTATAACCCAGTTTTCCAATTTTTCAAGATCCCTTTGAATTTTAGCTCTATCCTCCAAAGTATTGGCAACTTCCCCACCCCACCCCGCCCAGCTTTGTGTCATCTGCAAACTTGATCAGTATGCTCTCTATACCTATATCAAGCTCATTAATAAACATGTTAAACAACACTGGACCCAGAACAGATCCCTATTGAACCCCACTTGAGACCTTCCTCCAAACCGACATCATTCCATTAATAGATACTCTTTGTTTGAGGTTGTTTAATCAATTATGTATCCACTTAATAGTAGTTCTGTTGAGGCTCCATTTCTCTAGCTTACTTATTAGAATATCATGTGGGACTGTGTCAAAAGCCTTGCTGAAGTCCCGGCATATTATGTCCACCGCATTCCCCCCTATCCACCAAATCAGTTGCCCTGTCAAAGAAGGAAATCAAGTTGGTTTGGCATGATTTGTTCTTAGTAAATCTATGTTGGCTGCTAGTGATTATGCCTTCATCCTGCAGGTATTTGCAAACTGAATGTTTTATAAATTGCTCTAGTAGCTTCCCAGGTATTGAAGTCAAGCTGACTGGTCTATAGTTTCTCGGCTCCTCCTTTCCCCCCCTTTTAAAGATGGGCACTATCTTAGCCCTTCTTCAGTCTTCCGGGACCTCTCCTATCATCCATGAGTTTGTAAATATTATTGCTTGTGGCTCTGAGATTTCTTCAGCTAATTCCTTCAGTAACCTCGGGTAAATCTGTCCTCTCTGATTTGAATTCATTCCAATTGGTCAGAAGATCTCTGACATCTTCTTTAGTTATCCCGATCTGCATCCCTTCCCCTTTATTTTCTATGGCAACTTCGCTAGTTGTCTGGTCACATGTTATTTTTTGTGAGAAGACTGAAACCAAGTAGGCATTGAGCAGCTCTGCCTTCCTATCATCTTCCATTACTAGCTCACCTTCTCCATTGAGCAGTAGACCCACACCATCTAACCTTTGATCAAACGCTGTCTAACCTTTGGTTCCAAGCAAAGCGCTTGAGAAAGTTGCATCTTATCTCTCTACTCAATACTTTTCACCTAACAATATACTTGAATATGTTTTCATTCTGGGTTTTGCTGGTAGTGACACAAAAGAGGTTGGAGAGGCCTGCCCCATGTAATTAATACCTCCACATTTTTGCTGAGGAAGGCAGCCATTGATTTTCTTTTCCTTTACTAGATTGCAGCCTTTGACCCTGGATTAAGCCATCCTCCTGGACTGCTTACATACCTATGGTAAAGTCTGTGGTTCCCTCCTATTGTGGTTTTGTGCTTCTCTATTAAAACCACATTCTCTTCGTCTTTGGTAGTAGCTATTTCTTTGAGCCAAGAGAGTCCCTTTTGTTTTAGTTCTCAGCCCTCTCCTCATATTTTTTCTTCTTGTTCCTCTGCTCTCATTTTTCTATTATTTTTACACTATAGATACTGTTTTTGACACCCTGAAGGAGTCCCTCCCTGTCCAGTCTCTCCACTTGTCTTGATTGCATAAACAGGTGGCTCCATCTCATGTTTTGTGTATGCTGGAGTGAGGAATACTTGCATTTGGAAGATCATAGAAAATGGAGCTGTAGTAACTGGAGTGAGAGAAGGCAAAGGGAAACTCAACTAAATGTCTTAAAGACAGTCATGTTTCTCATGCAGTCTCCACAACTGCATTTCTCTAGTCCCCTCTCAGATCCACTTTTTCTACTTGCTTCCACTGTTAATAACTATGGCATAATCCTATTCTGTTCTCCCTGTTCCATACACAACAACAAGGGGACAGTCATTGATATTAAAAGGTAGCAAATTCAAAACTAATCAAAGGACATACTTTTCACTCAACATATAATTGGACTGTTGAAGTCAATGCTACAGGATACTGTTGAGACCAAAACATAGGAACATTCAAAATGAAATCAAACTTTTATATAGATAACAAATATCCATAGTTATAATGACAACAAATTCTGGAAGAGATTTTAAACCTCATGCTTCACAGTTTAAACCAATCTCTAATAATAAGGGAATGGGATGGACCTAACATGGTGGGACATTATCCTACATCTTAATATGAGATTTCTTGCAGTTTCCTCTGATATACCTGGTACAGGCCACAGTCAGAGACAGGATACTAGACTAGATGGGACCACCGATCTGATCCAGAATGGCAATTCCTATATTTCTATAGTTGAACTAGAGCGTTTATCTTTTAGAACGACATCCAATCTTGAAACAAGTCCCTCAGCTTTTGCCTTCTGCAAGTGATTATCAAAATACAAAGCCTCATAAAAGTCAAATTTCATTTTGAAATTATTACAGTTCCAATGCAATGATTTTCATTTAAATAAGTTCTATGAATCTCCTGTCTGAACCTTTATTTGAAATCTAAATGGTCTGATTATAGTCCCCTAATTTCTTCCTCTACTGCAAGATTAATCCCAGTGATGCTCCTGGCATAACAAAAAGACGCTGCATCCCTGCAGGGTAGGAAGAATGTTATGACCCCAGGAATATAGATATCAGAGGGGTAGCCGTGTTAACCAACAGAACGCCACTGGCCATCACCTACAGCCCTCAGCTTAAACCTCTCCAACGCATCATCAGTGATCTACAACCCATCCTGGACAATGATCCCTCACTTTCACAGACCTTGGGAGGCAGGCCAGTCCTCGCCCACAGACAACCCGCCAACCTTAAGCATATTCTCACCAGCAACCACGCACCGCACCATAACAACTCTAACTCAGGAACCAACCCAGGCAACAAACCTCGATGCCAACTCTGCCCACATATCTACACCAGCAGTTTTATCACAGGACCTAACCAGATCAGCTACAACATCACCGGCTCATTCACCTGCACGTCCACCAATGTTATATATGCCATCATGTGCCAGCAATGCCCCTCTGCTATGTACATTGGCCAAACTGGACAGTCACTACGCAAGAGGATAAATGGACACAAGTCAGATATCAGGAATGGCAATATACAAAAACCTGTAGGAGAACACTTTAACCTCCCTGGCCACACAATAGCAGATGTTAAGGTAGCCATCTTACAGCAAAAAAACTTCAGGACCAGACTCCAAAGAGAAACTGCTGAGCTCCAGTTCATTTGCAAATTTGACACCATCAGATCAGGTGTGTCTGTGAATGGCTATCCAAAGACTGTGAATGGCTATCCAACTACAGAAGCAGTTTCTCCTCCCTTGGTGTTCACACCTCTACTGCTAGCAGAGCACCTCACCCTCCCTGATTGAACTAACCTCGTTATCTCCACACTGATTTATACCTGCCTCTGGAGATTTCCATTACTTGCATCTGAAGAAGTGACGTTCTTACCCACGAAAGCTTATGCTCCCAATACTTCTGTTAGTCTTAAAGGTGCCACAGGACCCTCGGTTGCTTTTTACAGGAATATAGAGTCTCCAGTGAGTTATTTTCCTATTCATACAGTTGTATCTTTCCCATCTTGCTGTCCAGATTTCAATTTCAATCCTTAATGACAAGGGGTATTGTCCTTAGTGAGTGGAACCCATGAAGTTTAGGATTTATTCATTCAAGACTGAAGATGCCACATTACTGGCTATTTGGCATAAGCTACCAGAGCATTCAATCAGAACAATACTGGAAACACTTGATTTCACCGAAACACATATCTTAACCACAGAATGTTAATGAAATATACAATTATTAGTTTCCCCTTATTTGATACATTTTACATTTGTTTATCTTGTTGGATGGCAAGACTGGGCCCCTCATATTTGAGAGTGAGGGTCTGTGGCCAGACCATTATGACCCCAATTCAAGAAAATCATCCTATTTAGGACAGCATATAAGCACATACTTAAGTCCCATTACGTCAATGAAACTAAGTATGTGCTTAAAAATCAGTCATGTGATTAACTGCTGCCCTGAATGGGAATGGACTTGAGCACATGCTTAAGTGTTTTTCTGAATCAGGTGCTATCTGCGTGGTCAAGAATTACAGATTAATGGCCAAGCATGTTGAATCAACTTTTGCCAGCACCAGTTTCCACATAAACTCAGATGAAGCACCCAAATGTCCTGAATGTTCACCTGAAGAATGATCTGGTGACAGGAACTGAGTGGATTTTTCAGTCCGATCCAAATAGGACTTCAAGCAGAAAAAGAAAACCAAAAAAGACAAGTACATATGTTGAGGCTTGGGGAATTGCTGATCAGGCAAAAACATTCACTTTTGGCTGACCAAATATGTTTCATTGCATCCACTTCTCAGTTGCTGGGGCTAACAAGTTGTTGTCATGACTGAGCAGTTGTTGGTTTCCAGTGGGATGAAGAAGAAAACGGCCGTACTAGTAGCTGCTTACTTTATTAGGAGTCTTTTGCAGTATTGATACATCTGAACCCAGAGCCAGGAGTAAGTAAGCAATGGTAAGTAGTAAGTACATTTAGATGGGCTTTTACTGGTTGATGGATAAGCCTGAGGAGGCAGATGTTGGTGTTGTCAAGCCAAATACCATTTTGTTTTGAGACGTTAACTACACTGATGACATTACCCTGTTGGTTCAGTTTGGTAAATCACCACAGCTGATGGCCAATCTGGTTGGGCAAAAATTGGTAGGGTTATTATATATATTGGGCATTACCATGAAGCAGCCTCCTACTCTGGGTAACAACCAGCTCAATTATTAGAGGGGTAGCCATGTTAGTCTGGATCTGTAAAAAGCAACAGAGAGTCCTGTGGCACCTTTAAGACTAACAGATGTATTGGAGCATAAGCTTTCGTGAGTGAATACCCACTTCGTCAGACACGTGTCTGGCCATTACATGCGTCTGTCGAAGTGGGTATTCACCCACGAAAGCTTATGCTCCAATACATCTGTTAGTCTTAAAGGTGCCACAGGACTCTGTTGCTTTTAACCAGCTCAATATTAGCCTGACTAGATGGGTTACTCAGCAGGCAGAACTATCAAATACTTGGAAAGTGTCACACACATAGCTGGAGGATGCTTGAAAGATGTGGCTGCTCATATAGTAGCAGCCCCTGCCAAATTCTGGGCCCTTTGATGGCCTCTGTGGAGATGTCAGGACACCAACCTTGCTACAAAGCTGCAGATTTACAGAACCATAGTTATACCAACTTTATTATATGCCAGTTAAATGTGGACACTGAGGTAGGCTGAAGAGCAGCAGATTGACATTTTTGATTCTCATCTTCATCAGCTGCTCCATATTAAGTGGCAGGACAAAATCAGCAATAAGGCTATTAATAGCCAAACCCAGCAAGTGCCTCCATCAGCCCTGTTTCAGTTTCAGCAGCTTTATTGGTATTGACATATTAGTATTAGTAGCACGGAAGACCAACAGATTGCAAAGTGTGTTTACTGAGGAATGCCACTACACAGTTGCTGATCACATGGTTGCCAAATGCTTTGATGGCATGATAAAATTGCCAATGAAGGACACATACCAAACATCCAGCTAGATTGTCTTAAGGACCTAGCCAGAGATTGATCTGGGTGGTGCTTGACCTTCAAGGAGGCTACATCTCTTTGGGATGTGTCTTGATGTTTACTAAGTAGGAAGTGAGGCATCCTTTGTCTGACCCAGTTTGAAGGATTACAGTTAGGAGAAATTATCTCATTTGATAGAAGCCTAATATGGCACAAAAAGTGCTAACAAAATTTGCAGGTGACACAAAGTTGGGAGCTATTGCCAATACAAAGGAGGACCAGAATATCATACAAGAAGATCTGGACGAACTTGAAAAGTGGAATAATAGAAATGGGATAAAATTTTATAGTGCAAAGTGCAAGGTCATGCACCTAGGGACTAACAAAAACAATTTTTGCTATAAACTGGGGACTTAGTTGGAAGTGACACAGTAGGAGAAAGACCTGGGTGTACGGGTTGATCACAGGATGACTATGAGCAGTCAATGTGATGTGTCCGTGAAAAAGGCTAATGCAATCCTAGCTAATGCACCAGGCAAGGTATTTCCAGAAGAGACAGGGAAGTGTTAGTACCATTATACAAGGCACTGGTGAGATTTCATCTGGAATATTGTGTGCAATTCTGGTCTCCCATGTTTAAAAAAGATGAATTCAAACTGGAACAGGTGCAGAGAAGGACTACTAGGATGATCAGAAGAATGGAAAACCTATCTTCTGAGAGGAGATTCAAAGAGCATGGCTTGTTTAGCCTAACCAAAAGAAGGCTGAGGGGAGATATGATTGCTCTCTATAAATACATCAGAGGGATAAATACCAGGGAAGGGGAGGAGTTATTTAAGCACCAATGTGGACACAAGAACAAATGGATATAAACTGTCCACCAACAAGTTTAAGCTTGAAATTAGACAAAGGTTTGTAAGCATCAGAGGAGTGAAGTTCTGGAACAGCCTTCCAAGGGGAGCAGCGGGGACAAAAAAACTAAGTGGCTTCAAGAATGAGCTTGATAAGTCTATGGAGGTATGATGAGACTGCCTACAATGATATGTAGCTGATGTGTGACTGCTGGAAGCAAATATCTCCAATGGCTGCTGACGGGACACTAGATAGGGAGGGCTCTGACTTACTACAGTAAATTCTTTACCAGGTGTCTGGCTGGTGGTCTTGCCCACATGCTCAGAGTCTAAATGATCACCATATTTAGGGTTGGGAAGGAATTTCGCCCCCGGTCAGACTGGCAGGTTTTTTGCCTTCCTCTGCAGCATGGGGGATAGGTCACTTGCAGGTTTAAACTAGTGTAAATGGTGGATTCTCTGTAACTTGAAGTCTTTAAATCATTATTTGAGGGCTTCAGTAACTCAGCAGAGGTTAGGGGTCTATTACAGGTGTGGGAGGGTGCAGTTCTGTGGCCTGCAATATGCAGGAGGTCAGAGTAGGTGATCATGATGGTTCCTTCTGGCCTTAAAAATCTAGGAGTCTATGAGATTAAGTGTAATAAAAGATGGCTGTATTGAATGGGATTTACTGCTGGGTTAAGGGGAGTTTTCTATGTTAATTTGCTCAGTAAAAGATGAAACCATTAACTATACCAGAATTGAAGGGAACAGAATTTATATTCATTCATAAGAACATAAAAATGGCCAGCCTTGGCCAGACCAATGGTTCTTCTAGCCCAATGTCCTGTCTTCCGACAGTGGCCAATACCAGATGCTTCAGAGGGTATGAACAGAACAGAACAATCACGAAGTGTTCCATCCCCTGTTGTCCAGTCTGAGCATCTGGCAGTTCGAGGCTTAGGGACACCCAGAGCATGGGGTTGCATCCGTGACCATTTTGGGTAATAGCATGGGGTTGCATCCTGATTGAATATCCATTTTCCCATGGTGGCACTGCCAATGAACTTTTGTTTTGCCATAAATATCCAATATTTATCTAAGCGTATATGTCTTAAGAAAGTATTTGTAATGCTTTGGTGAGAGGCCCTTTGGAACAACTTTGTAAATGTGACATGTGCCTTGATTTTTTTTTTTTAAACTCCAAGTTCAATTAAATGTATACAGCACTTTGAAAAAGTTACTAATTACAACTTATTAGAGCTTGTTCTACCTAATAAGTTCCCAGTTGGAATTCAGCAATTATGAACTAAAGGGATCCCCAAAGGCACCTGTTTTACACTTGAAAGCTCAGAATTATTGCTGTATGGTAACACTTTCTGATATGCAACATTAGCCATGAAGGAACTGTGCAATAGCATTTCTATTATCTTGAATGGCAACAGAAGAGGTAGAATTTACATTACTTTAGTTGGATTGTAGATACAATATAAATAGTCACTAGAACTTCAACAAAGGGTTATACAAAATTATATGCAAAATAATATGACAGTAAACAATATTCACCCACCTGCACTTTCAGATCCTTGGAGGAAAGGCATTGCAGATGAAAAACTATTACTATTATTGTGCTTGACAATATTTTTCTGATACCATCCAATTAATAATCTACTGATAGTTTGCAATAGGATATTCTTAATTTTTAAGGTATTTAAATAGTGTACTCAGAGATACAGACTGTTTTAAATTTGCTTTCAAAAAGTGTAAACACATTTGGATTTGTTTTTCTTAGTAGAAAACCACAATTAAAAAAAAAATCCATGTGATAGCTTTAAGAATTTTAGCGAGTCTTCCAATGTTCTTTTATTTTTTGCTTTGTATTAAAAACAAATACAAATTAAAAGTGAGCTGCAGAAATGCTAGAAAAAAATATTTCACCTCTGAGTTCTTGTTTGAGTTACATTCTGTTATCTTAACAGTCCACTTATTAAAAAAATGAACAAACAGCACTCTAATCATTCAACCATTTAATTTATTTTCACAGGCATAATAGAAGGAAACTTCTGATATTATTCAATGAAATAAAATACCTGTTTTTTATTTTCAACATTTTTTACATTCACTATTTTCATGGAAGAAGTTTTACTGTGATTACGAGAGTAATTTAGGACTTACCACAGCTAAAAGGTTATTTTTTTCCCCAAACTTAGAATGCAATCATTATCTCCATACAAGAGTAAAGATCTTTTAAACTAGTGTTTCCCAATCCAGGGGCTGGGGCAAAGTAGTACAGGGAAGTCAAGACACAGAGGAGAAGAGCAGTAGGGAACAAGAATTTTAACAACCCTGGATATGTTGCACCGTACAAATTATACTTATTTGTTTGTTTGTTTATGGTAGCACTCACAATGGGCTTGATACTTTCCAAAAAGAAAATACAGTCACTTTCCTGAACAGCTCACAATCTAAAGATAGACAGAAATGGACCCAGGTTAGCAGGAATGAATATAACATATAGGGTAGCAAAGATGGTGCTTGGCAAAATAAGATTAAGCTACAAAACAAACAAAAATATTACTTTTGGTATTAAATCAACAGAATTCTCTGTAAAAATGTAAAGAGTCTTCAGAAGGATTTAACTGTGGAGATGATAGGGGGCCTTGTGAAGGCTCATGAAGGCTAAAGGGGGCAGCATGAAAGAATGGAAAAAACACAGAAAGGTTTATGTGAGAAGCTGAAAATGGACAGACAAGGCTGGCATCGTTGGGGGAGCAAAACGAATGGGGAAGAGGCTATGTGAAATGAGACGGGGTAGTAGACTTACACAGGCTTACACAGAGCTCAGCTGAGCTGCAAGAGCATATGGCCATAGGAAGCTGAGAAGGGTTCCCCCTCCACCCCATTCCAGAAAGGGGAAGTCACAAAAGAAGAGAACAAAAAAGAACAACATGAAAGTAAAACACACAAAAACAAAAAATCCAACCAGAAGATACAAACAGGGAAGACAAAGGGATAGGCAAAGGATAGGTGGTGGCAACTATGCCGCACAATGGTATAAGGGGACAACAGTCTTATATTGAGAACCATTGTTCTAAGCAGTCTGTTATTCAAGCAAACCAGAGCAAAAACCTCCATATGTTTGAAGCAGATTGTCTTTGCAGTTTTGCAAATGCACTGAGTGTACATGACATTATGCAGAAGACAAGACTAGTAGAGGTGAAGGATAGGCAAGAAGAAACATTCCTTCCACTTAGCACTGAAGAAGACAAACCAAGAGTATCCAGTGAAATTTAAAAGTAAATCATGAAAGACTTCATTGTTTTATTTTGGAAAGAAAAATGAAAAATAGGTAATTTTTTACTCTAAATTTTCATTCCCTGCCCCCCAATCTCCAACTAAGAACATGCAGAAATATATTAGTCCTTAGTCATATGGTGGTAAACCAAACAGTTCTGGTTCAAAGTCCTCCATAGATTTCAGCACTAGATTTGCTTCCTTTGTAAGATCTTGATTCAAATTTTCATCTGGAATCATAACCACTTGCATCCCAGCTGCCAATGCTGCTTGCACTCCAAGTGGAGAATCTTCAAACACAAGACACTGAAAAATGAGAAAATAAAGACAAAGGTTAAAATGTTGTAATTACTTGTATTATCACAAGAAAGGATGGCACATTATATATAGGATCACATGCAAAGTCACTTTCTTGAGTTGAGTAAATGAAGTATCTATAGGGCCTGATTGTGCACTACAGAAGTCAGTCAACAAAAAAACCAAATCAACCAACCAAACAAAAAAGCAAATACAGTACGGTACTGTGTTAAATGTAAACTACTAAAAAAATAAAGGGAAAGGTTTTTTTTTAAAAAAGTGTTGACAAGGTAAGGAAACTGTTTTTGTGCTTGTTTCATTTAAATTAAGATGGTTAAAAGCAGCATTTGTCTTCTGCATAGTTAAGTTTCAAAGCTGTATTAAGTCAATGTTCATTTGTAAACTTTTGAAAGAACCATAACGTTTTTTTCAGAGTTACAAACATTTTAGAGTTACGAACAACCTCCATTCCTAAGCTGTTCGTAATTCTGAGGTTCTACTGTAGCTATATTGTATTCTCTCAAACAACAACAAACACCACAAAATGTTGGACCAGATCCTCAGCTGAAGAGAGTTTTTTTTACTGTGATAAGAAAATCTGTCCCAATGCCTTTAAGCATCATGAAGAAGTCCAATAAATTATGTTCTTGTTAAGAAGTAGTTGTTATATTCTTTTTCTTGGAAAGAAGGGATTGCTGCTTCTTGCAAAACACATAAGCACAAGTGGGTTCTGAGCACATTCAACATGCTTAGATGAAGTTTAGTGAGAAGAAAACTGTCAGCACAGCTTGTCTGGATACCTGTGAGCTCTCTTAGGTTCAAGAACTGTTGCAGTTTTTGGCCCATATTACTGCTTATAACAAATTGTAAACAAGTGATATTCAAAATGCATGAGCCACTTAATGCCTTTTCAGATGTGTTTTGTACTTAAAACAAGTGTTTTTTCATGGTTTTCAGTTTTTGGATAGCTGGGCTCCATTCAGAATATAGCAAACAATTTAGTAACAAAAAATGAATGCATGGCTCGGGAACTTAAATGCTGTGTCTTCTGTTTAATGGAGATCTCAATTAGAGACATAATGAAATGAAAACCATTAACTGGGGCCTGATACATAAAGCCACACCACATGAAATAATTTGTATCAATGAATGTCCATATCTGTGGTTTCAAAAGAATTTTGTTGTTAGTTTGTTCTATATTTAAATCTGAAACACAATTAGTCATATCCTGACCCCACTGAAGTCAATGGTAAAACTCTCACTGATTTCAGTGAAGCCAAGGTTTCATCATATATTTGTAGCAATAATTTATCTGAATAAGCAGTATTAGTAAACAAGACAGTTAAGACTATTTGAAAGCTTTAGAAAACCGTTAGGAGCAGATATTAATATATGTGCATATCTTGTGCATCTAGAAAGGTTATTTGCATATATCTGTTTATTGCTCAGCAGAGATGTTCTAAAATTGATATTATAATCTCTATTTTAATGCAGAAAGGATTTAGATGGGAGGAGAGGTCATTCAACTTGTGCAGTAACTCTGGTTCTTCGAGATGTGTCCCCCTATGAATGTTCAGAGATTTTCTGTTAGCAGCGTCTGTTTGGCAAGCATATGTGTCCTATGCCTCTTCAGGCTGGATACCAAGGCTATATAGGAGTGCGTGGGTGAACCACTCTCAGCTCCTTCTCCACCCAAACAACCCCCAAGGAGCAATTCGAAGCAGAGAGGAAGGAGGGCGGGTGGTGGAGCATCCATAGGGGACACATCTCGAAGAACTGCAGTTATGGCAGAAGGTGAATAACCACTTCTTCTTTGACTAGTATTCCTATGGCTGCTCCACTTCACGTGACTTTCGAGCAGTATCCCCAGAATTCAAAACTGCAGAACCAAGAGCCACATCAGACTTGACATCATGGAACAGGGTGTAATGTTTAAAAAAAAAGACAGTTACCTGTTCTATAACTGGTGTTCTTTGAGATGTGTTGCTCATGTCCATTCCATATTAGGTGTGTGTGCTCGCCACATGAACCGGTGATGGAAGTTTTTCCCTCAGTGGCACGTGCATGTCGCGGTATAAGGGGCGCTGCCAGCCCCCTTCACCCTCAGTTCCTTCTCGCCAGAAACTCCGATAGTGGGGAAGGAGGGCAGGTCATGGAATGGACATGAGCAACACATCTTGAAGAACACCAGTTACGGAAAAGGTAACTGTCTTTTCTTCTTCTAGTGCCTGCTCATGTCCATTCACTATTAGGTGACTCCCAAGCAGTACCAATGGAGGCGGGTAGAAGTTCATAGGCATATAGATTGCAGCACAGCTCTGCCGAACCCAGCATCATCTCTGGTTTGCTGAGTGATGGCGTAATGCGCTGTGAACATTTGAACTGAAGACCACGTCACGACTCTGCAAATGTCCTGGATGGGAATGTACGCCAGGAAGGCCGCCGAGAATGCCTGAGCTCTGGTCGAATGGGCCCTCACAATCGGTGGTGGTGGGACCTTTGCCAACTGGTAACAGGTCCGGATGCAGAAGGTGATCCAGTTGGAAATTCTCTGCGAGGACACCAGAAGGCCCTTCATCCTATCTGCTGTAGAGATGAAAAGCTAGGTTGACCTGCAGAAGGGGTTGGTACACTCCAGGTAAAACGCCAGGGGACGTCTGATGTCCACCATGTGCAGCCTCCTTTCCTCACTTTTGGCATGTGGCTTGTGGCAAAACACCAGGAGGAAGATGTCCTGATTGACATGGTAGGAGGACACCACCTTCGGCAGAAAGGCTGGATGGGTTCACAATTGAACTTTGTCCTTGTAGAACACAGTATATGGCGGCTCCTATGTGAGGGCTTTGATCTCTGACATTCATCTCACTGATGTTATCGCCACAAGGAAAGCGACTTTCCATGACAGGTGGGAAAGGGAGCAGGAGCCCATAGGTTTGAAGGGTGGGCCCATGAGCCTAGAGAGAACCAAGTTAAGGTCCCACTGTGGAGCAGGAGCCCGAACCGGTGGGAAGAGTCTCTTGAGGCCTCTCTGGAATCTGATCAACATGTCATGGGAGAACACAGTCCGACTCTGGAACGGCGGGTGAAATGCGGAGATAGCCATCAGGTGCATCCTGATGGAAGAGAGGGCCAGTCCCTGGTTCTTAAGATGGAGCAGGTACTCCAGGATGGATTGTAAGGAGGAGTGCAACAGAGAGATAACATGCTCAGATGCCCAGTGGGAGAACCTCATTCACTTGGCCCGGTAGGTTGCTCTAGTGGATGGCTTCCTGCTTTCCAAGAGGACTTGTTGGACCTCATTAGAGCAGGCCCGTTCCTCTGCATTCAACCACACAACATCTACGGCATGAGGTGGAGGGAGGTAAAGATGGGGTGCAGGAGGTGACTATGGTCTTGTGAGAGCAGATCCGGCTGGTTGGGAGGGGTCAGGGGGTGGTCGTTGCCAGGTCCATTAGCGTGCCAAACCAATGCCAGCACGGCCACGCCGGGGCAATCATGATGACTTTGGCCTTGTCCCTCTTGATCTTTGACAGGACTCTGCTGATGAGCGGGATCGGCGGGAACGCAGGCATCAGAGCCCCCGACCATGACAGAAGGAAGGCATCGGGGAGAGAGTCCTTGCCCAGCCCCTGCAGGGAACAGAACTGATGACATTTCCTGTTCTATCTGGTGGCGAACAGGTCCACCTGGGGAGTTCCCCACCTCTGGAAGAGCATGTGGGCTACCTCTGGATGGAGCGACTACTCGTGGTGAGAGGAAAAGGACCTGCTGAGGCAATTTGCCAGCATATTCCTGACATCGGGAAGATGACAGGCCTCCAGATGGATTGCGTGCTTGATGCAGAAATCCCATAGACAGAGCGCCTCTTGACAGAGAGCCAACGAGCGCACTCCCCCTTGCCTGTAGATGTAGAACATAGAGGCCGTATTGTCTGTCAACACCCTAACCACTTTGCCTGAGAGATGTGGCAGGAAAACTCTGCAGGCCAGGCAAACTGCTCTGAGCTCTCTGATATTTATGTGCAACGTCAGTTCCTCTGGCGACCACATACCTTGGGTCTGCAATGCACCTTGATGCACGCCCCAGCCAAGGTCCGAGGCATCTCACTTCAGTTCGACCAAGGGGCATGGAATGTTGAATGGGACTCCGCCTAGGGCTGCCTTGGAGTCGGTCCACCATTGCAGAGAGGTAAGTATCTCTGGCGGGACGATGGCAACCTTGTCCAGATGATCTCTGGACTGGGAATAGACCATCGACAGCCACTGCTGGAGAAGTCGCATGCTAAGTCTTGCATGGTGGACGACATATGTATAGGCTGCCATGTGGCCGAGCAACTGGAGGCATACCGGGGCCGTGGTCAGAGGGACGCGGAGGTCTACCATCGTCCGGAACCTGTTTTGAGGCAGGAAAGCTCTTGTGCAGGTGGAGTCGAGCACCGTTCTGATGAACTCTATCCTTTGCACCGGAACTAACGTTTACTTCTTGTCATCCACCAACAGGCTCAGGGACCGGCATGTGATCTGTAGTACGCGATATCCCATTGGACTTGAGACCTGGAGCGGCCTTTGACCAGCCAGTCATTGAGATACGGGTATATCTGAATACTCCGATACCTGAGGTAAGCTGCTACCACCGATATGCACTTGGGAAACACCCTCGGTGCTGTCACTAGGCTGAAAGGGAGGACCGCAAATGGGTAGTGGTCTGATATCACTGTGAAGTGTAGGAAGTGTGTCTGTCCTTGGAAGATTGCTATATGAAAGTACGCGTCCTTCAAGTCGAGGGGGGCATACCAGTCTCCTGGATCCAGGAAGGGGATGATGGAGGCCAGGGAGACCTTGCGGAATGTCAATGCCCTCCTCCAGAATTGCCAAAAACTCCTTCCTGGTGTCCTCGTGAAATCTATCCTCGAACTTGGCCATGGCTTGCCACATATTGAAGTCATAGCTTCCAAGGAGAGCTTGGTGGTTGGCGACTCTCAACTGGAAGCTGGAGGAAGAATAAACTTTCCTCCCGAATGGATCTAGCCCCTTGGAGTCTTTAGTTTTGGGGGTTGCTCCCGGCTGGCCTTGTCTTTCTCGTTCGTTAATGGCCACAACTACCAGGGAGCTTGGGGCCATGTGGGTGTATAATAGTGGCACATAGTACTTTCACTCTGCCTTTTTTGAAATAGGGGGCAGGGAGGAGGGCGTATGCCACAAGGTGTTAATAATTTTAGACACCTCCTAGCTGGTACTGTAGAGCAGAGGACATTGAACAAGGAGTCCGATGGTTCCTCCAGCTCCTCAGCATGGATCCCCAAGTTGGAGACGACACGTTTCAATAGTTCCTGATACGCCTTAGCGTCATCTTGTGGAACTGGGAAGGGGGGCAGTAATCGCCTCATCAGGGGACAAGGAGGACGAGGCTAGTACTGTGGGCTCCACCGCCTCCGGTGGTAGTCCTAGGGGTCCAGGTGGACCTAAGGGGTTTCCTCTCCCAGGATGACTGTATCCGGAGGGGGGCAAGACACTGTGGCTAACGGTTTGTCCAAGGTCCCTGTCACTGATCTGGGCACTTGCCCGGGCTGGGTAAAACCGCAGAGGTTCCAGGGGTACCAGGCCTCCTGCTTCCTGATCAGTACCGAGACCTGGAACGGGAGCTGGATCAGCATGGTTGCCGGGAAGACCTCCCCAGATGAGGGGACCCATGGCGCGGAGACTCATACCAATGCTCCGACGGTCGGTGCCTTTGTTCCTGGTACCATGCGTCCAGCTCCTCCGACCGCTGCTGAGTGGAGGGTGAAACGCTACGGCCGATCCTGGTGCTGTTGTTGCTGGGTGGGGCATACCTTCTTGGGTCTATGCCAAGGTACCGGCGAGCTGCATCTCGAGCCCTGTGGGCCATGCCCTGAGTCTGGAGACCAACATGGGCTTTGCCAAGTCTGCCTCTCTGCTTCCGAGGCTTGGAGGCTCTGCGAGGGTGAGTGGTGGCGGGACGTTCCCTGTGATGGGGAGCGGTACTGCACAGATGGGGACTTGCGGAACGGTTCCAAGGTGGGTTTACTTCTGGATCATGGTATCGCCGTTGCCGGTGTGGGCGGCATCGGTAGCGCCATGATATCCTGCACTGCCTGGAAGGCCTCAGGTGTTGAAGGGATGTCCAGCTGCCTGAGACCCACTTCACTCTCTGGTAAGGCAGGCATGGCTTGCGGAGGGCTAGCCCGCTCTCTCTGAGCTGGGGTCCGACCCGGAGGAGGAGAATCAGAGCCGCCCGTCTTGGGTCTTGGCTCACCTCCCACCCTCTCCTTGCCTTTGTGGGACGTTTTCTTCTATCGCTTGGCAGGTACCAGGGAGGGCAATCAGCGCCGGTCCGTTGACGGCGCTGAGGGGTGGGGCGCGCCACACCGATGCTGCAGTAAAGGGAGCAGAGTCAGCCCTTAGCTGCTCCGGTGCCGGGGTTGGTGTCAACTCCAATAGGAGCACTCTGAGACGGATGTCTCGCTCGTTCTTCATCCGAGGTTTGAAGGCCTTACAAATTCGAAACTTCTTGGTTATGTGGGACTCGCCCAGGCACCTCAGACAAGTGCTATGCAGGACACTGATGGGCATAGGTTTTCTGCAGGAATTGCAGCGTTTAAAGCCTGGGAACTGGGGCATGCTAACTTTTTTTATCTAACACTAAGGGTTTTCTAAAACTATTCACAACTATTTACAACTTAAAAAAAAAAGTTTGTTAACTACTTAGCAAGCAAGAAAGCTAGCCTAAGCAGCAGATGTTCCAGCACCGTCACTGGCTGCAAGAAGGAACTGAGGGTGAAGGGGGCCGGCAGCGCTCTTTATACTGCGGCATACACATGCCACTCCAGGGGGCACCAGAGCTGGTCCCCTACGGATACCACTGAAGGAAAAACTTCCGGCACTGGTGCATGTGGCAAGCACACACAACTAATATGGAATGGACATGAGCAAGCACTTGAAGAAGAACATATGTATTGAAACCCATGTAGCGGCTCTACATATTTCAGATATTGGTACATTCTTCAGTAATGCCGTAGAAGTTGCCTGTGATCTGACTGAATGTGCTATTACCCTTTGTGGGGGATGAATGCCCATAGTCTCATAACAAGTGATAATACATCCAGAAATCTATCTCAGTAGTCTCTGAGTATAGATTGAGGACCCCATGGATCTATCTGCAAAGGAAATGAAGAGCCTAGGTGACTTCCTAAATTGCTTGGTCCTATCTAAGTAGAAAGACATTGCCCTTCTAACATCCAAGGTATGTAAGCGGGATTCTTGTAGAGAACTACATAATTTTGGGAAAAAACACTGCAGACGAATGGACTGACTAAGGTGGAAACTTAGGTAAGAATTTAAGGTTTGGACATAAAAAGTCCTTGTCCTTAAAGAACACCATAAAGGGGTGGGGAACATGCCATCAAGGTTCCAATCTCCCCAACCTTACAGGTTGATGTGATGGCTACTAAAAGGCCGTCTTCATCAATAAATGCAACAAAGAACAAGTTGCCATTGGTTCAAACAGAGGTTGCATAAAGGAACAGAGTATCAGGTTCAAGTTCCAGGTAAAGTCTACTCTGCACTTAGAGATTACCCAAACCCTTAATAAACCTAAATGATACAGGGTGAGCAAATATGGAGAATCCTTCTACCAGAGGATGAATGGTTGATATTGCAACCAAATGAACCTTAATCTAACTAACGGATAACTCCCATTTCTTTAGATCCAAGAGGTAATCCAGGATGACTATTAGTGGCAATGAATCAGGCAGGATGCAGTGATGATAACACCAATGGAAGAATCTCTTCCATTTCTGCAGGTAAGTAGTACACATTGATCTCTTTCTACTATTTAGTGATACCTGTTGTATTTTCACAGTACAGGAGGATTCTAACCCTGTGAAGCATTGAGAAGCCATACCTTGAGGCAGAGGACTGCTAGATTGGGATGAAGTATGCAACCTGAATACTGTGACAGGAGATGAGGGATGGTCGGGAGTTTGAACGATGGTTGGACACACAGGTGAAGCAAGTAAGGGCATCAAGCTTGTCTCGGCCAGGATGGCACTATAAGGATAATTCTGTCTCTGTCCTGTCTCATCTTGTTCATCAAGTATCAGCAGAGTTGAAGGAAATGCAATAGACACACTTAGGCTTGGCCTACACTATAGATTTAGGTTGACATAAGGCAGCCTTGTTCCTGCCGATGTAAGTGCCCCCCTACACCGACATAATAATTGTACCTCCACGAGAAGCATAGGGCTTATGTCAGTGTAGTTAGGGCAATGTAGTGTTTGTGTAGACACTGCATTACTTACATCAGCTGTTGGTTGTCATTCTTGTCAAATTGAAAAGAAAGCCGGGCTGTCATCAGGGTGGATAGGGGGCTCTAGCTAGAGCACGACTGTTCCCGGGCTCCCAGATGGGCTGCCCTCACCCCACTTGGAGCGTGGCTGCCCCTGAGGTCCCAGCTGCTTGCTTCCCACGGGGAGCCCAGCTGTTGCCCAGAAGCTTCCAGATCCCTGCTCGGAGCCTGGGAGCCACCTGGACTCCGTGTGTGTGTGTGTGGGGGGGGAGGCAGCAGTCACACTCTTAGTGTCAGGGAGCAAGGAGCCGAGAGCTCTGGGGCAGCCAGACTCCCGGCGGTGGGGAGGCAAGAGTCCAGAGGGGCAGCCGGGCTCCCCACGCCAGGGACAGGGAGCTGAGAGCCAGGGGGTGCAGCTGGGCTCTTGGCGGCGGAGACTCAAGAGCCTGGGGGGGCAGTCGGCTTCCCGTGGTAGGGAGCTCAGAGCCTGGAGGGGCAGCCAGGTGCCCCGTGGGGAGGGAGTGGAGAGCCGAGAGCCCAGAGGCAGCTGGGCTCTCGGCGGTGACTGTGTGAGGAGCTAAGAGCCCAGGCTCTCAACCCCCCTCACTGCCCCTCTTAAGTTGGTGGAAGTGCTCCTGGTGAAGACGTGCATCACCGACAGAAGGAAGGTAGTGTGGATATCAAGCACTGCAGGTCAACTGAAGTTTCTAGTGTAGACATTCCCTGAGTGTGGCCATCACTCACAGGAATAGTCTCTTGGCAGGAGAGGCAACATTTGAAACCTGGTGAGGCAGGAATGCCCTGTTAGGAAAAAAAAATAGTTTCCCCGAGGGCAAAGAGAGGAGATAAAACATTCCCCTCGCTATTTATCTAACTAACTCTAACTATAAAACTATCTTAATATTATAAAAATATTAGAAAGTCAAGACATGCTCAAGATGGATACATTAGGGCTCCATTTCAGGCTGATGAGGTTGAGAACGAACTGAAGGCATTTCGCCTGTCCACACCTATATAGCCTCAGGATCCAACATGAGGAGGAACAAGATGCATGCACAGGCCAAACAGACACTGCTAACTGAAAATCTCCAATCAAGGGCTTGAGAGGTGCATGCACACCTGAAGTGGAGCACCCATATGGACACTACTAAAGTAGTATATTGTGGATAGTCTGTGCATAATGTTTGTGCTTTTTCCAAAGCCTAACTTATGAAAGAAACAAAAACCACTTCAAGGATGAAGGAACTAGCCATGTAAAGATATTATATGTACTGGCTGTCAGAGCCAAGCTAGAATCAAGATGTTTTCCTTACAGACTTAAAATTGTCTCCTTGGTGACTAAGAATCAAGACATATTTCTTGCAAATGTTAAATTATCTCCTTAGTGACTTATTTTCTACCTGCTAAACTCTTGGAGAAGGGAAGAGTGCAGACTATCAACACACTGAATACAAACCCACAGTATGCACTATATACCATTCTCGGAGGGGGAGGCGGGGAGAGAAAGGTGAATTAAAGTTCTGAATTATACCAGAACATGGACAAGTCTGTTTATTTACAATCTACAATGAAGAGGTCTTTGTTTGTTTGTTAAACTTTTCCATAGGGTCTAAATGATAATACAGATAATACATGTTCTGGTATAATTCAGAACTTTAATTCACCTTTCTCTCCCCGCCTCCCCCTCCGAGAATGGTATATAGTGCATACTGTGGGTTTGTATTCAGTGTGTTGATAGTCTGCACTCTTCCCTTCTCCAAGAGTTTAGCAGGTAGAAAATAAGTCACTAAGGAGATAATTTAACGTTTGCAAGAAATATGTCTTGATTCTTAGTCACCAAGGAGACAATTTTAAGTCTGTAAGGAAAACATCTTGATTCTAGCTTGGCTCTGACAGCCAGTACATATAATATCTTTACATGGCTAGTTCCTTCATCCTTGAAGTGGTTTTTGTTTTTCATAAGTTAGGCTTTGGAAAAAGCACAAACATTATGCACAGACTATCCACAATATACTACTTTAGTAGTGTCCATATGGGTGCTCCACTTCAGGTGTGCATGCACCTCTCAAGCCCTTGATTGGAGATTTTCAGTTAGCAGTGTCTGTTTGGCCTGTGCATGCATCTTGTTCCTCCTCATGTTGGATACTGAGGCTATATAGGTGTGGACAGGCGAAATGCCTTCAGTTCTTTCTCAACCTCATCAGCCTGAAATGGAGCCCTAATGTATCCATCTTGAGCATGTCTTGACTTGACATTTGAAAAGACTCGCACAGCTATTTGGAAAACAAAACAAAACATAACAAAACAAACAAATAAACATGCATACATTCTTACACTGCTAACATTATCTAAGGTTTACAGGTTTGTGTGCAATTTAAGTTCAAGTAAACCTATTTACATACACATACACACACATAAACTTGAAGGAAACAACTACAGGACTAGTCAAGTAATCAGTAATCATAATAGGTATAATAGAACGTATTACTGAAATAAAGTCTCTTGCATCAATAAAATAATTTTATATTATTTTATATAAAAGGAACCTCTAGATAAGATAGGGTGGGATTCTAACAAATGCTCAGGAATGGCCTAATTCTGCTTCCCATTCAAGTTAGAGGGAATATTACCACTGATTCCAACAAGGAGCAGAAATAGGCCAGTGGCAGAGTGCTTTTGAAAATCTCATCCATAAAATATTAAAGCACAGGTCATTTGCTGGTTTTAACTAGAGTAAATGGTGGGTTTTCTGTAACTTGAAGTCTTTAAATCATGATTTGAAGGCGTCAGTAACTCAGCCAGAGGTTATGGGTCTGTTACAGGAGTGGGTGGGTGAGGTTCTGTGACCTGTGATGAGCAGAAGGTCAGACTACATGATCACAATGGTCCCTTTTGGCCTGAAAGCCTACACTACGGGGGGAGGGGAAGATCAATCTAAGTTACGCAATAGCAACTACGTGAATAGCTGAAGTCGACGCACTTAGATCTACTTACCGCGGTGTGTTCACTGTGGTGTGTCGACGGGAGATGCTCTCCCATTGATTCCCCTTGTGCTTCTCCTTGAGATGGAGTACCAGAGTTGACGCTAGAGCGATCAGCAGTCGATTTATTGTGTCTATACTAGACACGATAAATCGGCCCCTGCTGGATCGATCACTGCCCGTCAATCCATCTGGTAGTGTAGACAAGCCCTATGTGTCTATTCCTCTGCAGGAAGAGTACCACCTTCTTATTTACAACACGGATATTTTGAAAGGATTTTCCCTTTTATAGCATTAGGTAAAGTTTTATTATTCCCATGTTGTAGATAATATTTCAAAGTCAAAACTATATGTCAGGGATTGGCAACCTTTGGCACGTGGCCCATCAGGGAAATCCACAGGTGGCCTGGGATAGTTTTTTTACCTGCAGCGTCTGCAGGTTCGGCTGATTGCAGCTCCCACTGGCTGTGATTCACCGTTCCAGGGATGGGCTACGTGCCAAAGGTTGCCGATCCCTGCTATATGTCATTTAACTAAAATTAAAGTCAATATTAGATTTCTGTGTTATTTTCAAAGCACATTTAAAATTATACCAAACAGAAAATGACGAAAACCTATATATGGATAAGAAGATTCCAGAATTTTTGACCTATTTATCTACGGTATTCATATGACCCGCGCCAGTGTAGTATATGAACACCTCACAATCTTTAATGTATTTATCCTCAATACTCCTCTGAGGTAGAAAGTTCCATGTAACATCATTTTGTGAATGGGAAAATGAGGGACAGAGAGGCTACGTGATTTTTCCAAGGTAACACAGGGAATCAGTAGCAGAGCAGGGAACTGAATCCAACTTTCTTAAGTCACAGGCTAGCACCCTAATCACTGGATCATCCTTCCCCTCCAAATCTTTGTGGCTAAAGTACCTTTCAACAAAATGTGAGCTTTTTGCTAAACCTTAAATGGGTATAAGTTGTCCAATGGTTAAAGCAAAAAAATGAAAAAATGTTAAATTTAAGGATAAAAGTAGTTCAGTACAGTATATTTTTTAAGAGATGCAACATATATGAAGAGTCTTTGAAAGCATTAAGATGTAAGAAATATACATGAAATTGCCAGTTTGTACTTTGCATTTTCTGATAACTTTACAATGATTTTTTGTTATTTTTATTAATACATAACCAGAACTGTTGACCGTACATCCTTACTTTTTTTCTTATATAAGCCATAAGAAGGAAGGCATCAGATATACAAGCTCAGAAGAGAGAAGAGATTTGAGGCAGTATAAATAGTGGGTCAGAGTAAGTGTACAAAGTAGCCAACATGTTTCAAAGTAGGCACTTAATACACAGGTACCTAAGGCACTTAAATTTCCAGGGTGATTTTCAGAAATGTTGAGCAACTGCAGCTACCATAAAATACAATGAAATTACTGGGTTCTGAGCAGTAGATGGATAGTTTGGTTCCCTGGAAGTTCTGAAAAATAGGAAGAGTCTGTTTCCGGTTCAGTGAAACATCTTGTTCAACCTGAAATGTTTTGTTTCCAGGCCTTTTACAAGGACTAGATTCACAAAGGAAGAGATGGTAGTTCCTAAATAGCCATTGGGCTGGGGGAGAGAGGGAAAGGGAGACAAGAGTGTGGTGGGTACGGTACCCACCTCGCATGTATGAGATCCAAGTCCTCATTCCAATGAATATTTAATTATTTACATAAAGCAGAAAGGATTTCAACAGCAGAGATTGTGAGGGGACACCCTCCCGGTTCCACATGAGAATAGCCAATAGCCTGGCGTTAGGATTCTCACCTGGGAACAGGAAGACCTGGTTTCAAGTCTCCTGCTCCAGAGCAGTGATTCAAACCAGGGTTTCCCACATTCCAGGTGAGTGCCCTAACCGATGGGCTGAAGTAGTAAAGGGCGGGGGGCGAGTACTCCTCCCCATTTTGTGAATGGTGCCTAAGTCCCTTGTAAATCAAATCTAGCTTGAAAAAAAACTGTAGACAAAACTTTTCAGTGAATTTGTGTGAAATTAATTAATAGCTTCAGGTTAATCGAACTACATTTTTCAATGCATAAACTATTCATGCAAAAAATTTCACCCAGCTCTACTGAGTACTTCTAAAATTTAGGGTGCATTTTTCTGTGTATTCTTACAAATAACATCAATAAGTCTAGAGCTCATGAAGTGGAGGGATAGATTGCAATGGCAGTGCTAGTACAAGAATTCCCACCTAGCTCTGCCAATGCAGTTCAGCTCTCACCTATAATATCTCTGTTTCTTAAAGGCCCTTCATAATAGTCACTATCAACTGTCTCAAATTTCCTCCCTGTGTACCCTAGGTGAATTTTCTTATCACAACATCCATTTCCTGGCAACACTAGAGACTGCAACTACTAAAACTAAGATCAACTAATGACAATGAGATGGTAACATTAAATTTACTTTTGACCTAATCCATACAGTATTAAAAAAGAACAATGGATTGATTTATTGCACCATTCAGTCCTCTCTCACTGTTTCTTCAGGGAAGTTTAGCCATGGATGATGCAGAAGTTAACTTCTCTGATTGCTGTCCCACAAAAAAAGCTATGTAATATGGCAAAACATTATTTTATTCAGTGAGAATGTTTCAAAAACATGGTTAGATGTATTATATATGTACATATAGAAAAAAAAAAGAGTATAGAACTGCAAGGTGGAACACAGGGTGTATAAAAACAGAGGATTTAAAAATAGGATTTTTTAAATTTAATTAAATACAGGTTTGCTGCCAAGTTTTCAAGAAAGTCAAAGTCCTGAACTGGTGGAAGTCATTGGCTGAGCAACTGGAAGCAGGGTTTACTGAGTGCTAAAACAGTTTGTGGCACCAGTAGCCTCTTCTGCAGGTGTAAAGAGAATATTTTCTTCATTTCAGTTTATTCAATACTACAGTCAATTACTAGTTTATTCAAAGTTAAGAAAGCAACCGGGAAATGATAAAACAGAAAAGCTTGCTTTCCTCTTTCAATCTATGAATAAAACTAAGTGTGAGAGGATAAGGACATGATGACCAGAAACAATCAATACACTAACTACAGAGAACATTTCTTTTGTTTAATAAATCAGTTAGTTTTAAATACAAAATGTGTTTTGATAATTTTTTTTCTTATGTATCCAGCACATTTAAGGTAGTTTAATTAAAAATAAAATAAAATGCTGGTTTTGTGCATTTTAATTGAATCTGACTTCATCCAAATAGTGTTTGACATAAATTGCAAATAAAATTTTTTTCATCTAACAAAGAAGAAATTCACTATTTTCCTAAAATCATAAAAATATATAAAAATCTGAATAAAAGTAAATTAAGCTATATAACGTTTAAATAAATGTGTATAGGTATAATGTATCTTCCTGGTTACCAAAGGGAAGCATCAAATAGGCAATACAGCTACATTTAGGTGCCAATCATTGAAATGTAGGACTGGAAGGGAGCTTGAGAGCTCTTCTAGTACAGTCCTCTCCACTCAAGGCAGGACTAAGTATTATCACCTGACAGGTGTTTGTCTAACCTGCTCTTAAAAATCTCTCATGACAGAGATTCCACAACCTCCCTAGGCAATTTATTCCAGTGCTTAACTACCCTGACAGTTAGGAAGTTTTTCCTTCTGTCCCACCTAAACCTCCCTTGCTGCAGTTTAAGCCCAGTGCTTCTTATCCTATCCTCAGAGTTTAAGAAAAACAATTTTTCTCCCTCCTCCTTGTAACAACCTTTTATGTACTTGAAAACTGTTATCATGTCCCCCCCAGTCTTCTCTTCTTCAGACTAAACACAGACAATTTTTTCAATCTTCCCTCATAGGTATGTTTTCTGACCCTTTAATCATTTTTGTTGCTCTTCTCTGGACTCTCTCTAATTCACCCACATCATTCCCAAAATGTGGCACCCAGAACTGGACACAATACTCCTGTTGAGGCCTAATCAGCGCAGAGTAGAGTGGAAGAATTACTTCTCGTGTCTTGCTTACAACACTCCTGCTAATACATCCCAGAATGATGGTTGCTCTTTTGCAACATATTGTAATGGTTACTGTAAGGAGGGTTACACTGTCCCGTTAAGAGTAGAGGGGGCCAGAAGACCCTGTTCCAGGGAGTTGGAATGAATAAAGGCCCAAGAAATGGCCTGGAAATGGAAGAGAGGAAGTGGTCCTGGGTAATTAGGAGTTGGATGGGGGAAAACTTGACGACACTGTTCCTTTAAGGGCCAAGCTTCAGGAGCCTTGTAGTGCAGGGTGGGTCAGGGCTTGCTTCTCTTCTAGCCAATTTGGAGGAGCTCTCTGGAGGAGGGCAGTATATAGACTGCTTTCTCCCTCAGAAAAGGGGAGGACACTGGCAAGAGAAGGAAGCCAGAGCCAGAAGACTGAACTCCAGAGAGAGACAGCTATGAGGAATGAAGAGAAAACTGTGGCAGGGGAAGAGCTCTACGTGGATGGCAGAAGAGCCAGAGATAAGTATGCATGTTTGTACTGCAGTGATGCACTTTATTGGCAGGACTGTTTGTGGGCACTAAACCAGCCCCACATGGAGGCCCTGAAGAAGGAGGCTGTTGCAAAGAAAACTGGCCATGAGGGACTGCTCAGCCCTGTTAAAGTTACGAACCAATGAGAATCAACCTTTCTTTAGGAAAATAATCATGTTTTGTATTTGTACTTTTTAGTTAAAACTGGTGATTTAAATCAAAGTTTCCTGCTTGCTAATTTAAATAATGATTAAAATTGGAGATTTAAATCACTGTGACGTAAATCAATCTACCCAGGTCAAACAAAACCCTTTTGTCCTGCTTTCTTTTTAAAATACTAACCCCTTGTCCATCAATATGTCAGCAACCATTTGGAATCAGTCAAGGGAAAGTAAAAGATGCTTTCTGTCTTAGAGATTTGATGAAGCATGACTTAATTAATGACTTCCAGTGGGCAATGGAAGTGCTCTCTAACTTCTTATGTTAGTCTCCCTTCATATGTTCACTAAATTTTCTTAATTTGTTTTTCATTGGAGTTTGAGGACTAATATTTTCAATCTGTTGATCATTATCATTATGTATAAAGAAATGTCTGGCTAATGTTGTGAAGCATGGAACAACTGCTGTCAAAACGTGGAGCACAGTCCCGCCTGTGGGTTTGGTTGTTAACAGTATACTTAGTTTGTGGCATACATCCATGTCTCTAAGCTCTCAATGCATTCTGAAAGCAGAAAAAGCACAAATCTGACACACACTGCCTTTTTAAAGAGTAAGCTTAAATGTAGAACAAAACAAACATTTTTTAATCCACACTATACATAGAAACATACTTTACTAGTCTGGCTTGCCTTATTGGCTTCCATGATGTCACTAAGCTTGTGTATGAGAGAAGCAGATGATTATGGAAGGTAATATGCATAATGGAAAAGCTTAACTAATTCCCTGGAACTAGAGGCAATTAAAACTCTTAATTACCAAAGAAGCCAGGCAAATGACCCATAATTATGATGGCTTTAATGTTACAGGAAATAAATGCACCAGTTCTTCCTTCTGCTTTACTTGCTACTGACATCTATTGTCAGCAGCATGGCAACATTTTTACTGAATGATGAAAGGTTTACGGAGGTTACATACAGAATGGGATTAACAACTGTGCTGCATAGCGATGGCATAAACTATTCACTGCCTAGGCCCACCCATGCAGGGGACTGGACTAGAAGACCTCTTGAGGTCCCTTCCAGTCCTATGATTCTATGTGCTAAATGCAGAGATATGAAAGTAGCCAAGTTCTTCAGTGTTTTGCATGAATATTGCAATGTCAGTATCCCTCCAACAAAGAGATGTGATTATACAGCTTTTGGTGGGCAGTTTCTACATTCTTTCCCCCTCACTCCATCTTGTTCTGAATGCAGTGTTCAGTACAGCTGCTATGACATGTCTCAGAGAGGAATATTGTTGACAGTGTTGCCTTAAGACAGTTTTGACTTTGGCAGTAAACCAGATGGCTAGAAGAAAATAAAGAAATAAAACACTACATTTCATTCTTTGACACCACACATGCAGTTAATAATTTCAACTAGGAAACAATCTACCAGCAACAAAAAACAAACCATGAAACAAGAGGCCCTAATGCACACACATTTTATCTGAGAAAGTGAGGTAAACATCCTAGTAAGGACTTTCAATTAGGACCCTAGGTTAATACAAACATGAGTAATATATAGCAGGAGCACTCCAATATCTATACAATAGACAACTGTCTGTTATATTTTTGCACCCATCATAAATGGCTTAAATCTTAACAGATTAAAAAAGGGATTGGGTAGTTATATAGATACCAAGAATATACAAAAGTTCTTATAATTAATAACACACATTTTAGAAGGGATACTAAATCTTGTGCTTCAGGGCTTAAGCCAATCTCTATTAGAGATCACATCTGAGGCACAGGCATAAGAATAAAAAAAAATCCTTTCATTATAGATATATATGGCCAGTTATGATACTGCTATATCACCAATGTGACAAGGGAGAAAATTAGACTTGGGGATTTTGTAATTTACATACATATGTTGTCTGCTAATTAAGAAATTTCTCATTTGGAAGAAGAATGGTGAGAAAGTTCCATCCTTTTTGGAAAAAAAAACTATAATAAACTTTTCAGAACATTTCTTACATGCTATAATATGGATTGTACTTTTGATAATCATATTAAAAACATTCAGTTTGAATCTGCAAAGCACTTGAATGCATGCTTAAACCCACTGACGCCAATGGGCCTGAAGCATATATTAAAGTACTTTTTTTAAACTGAGATCTGACTAATGTAGTATCAAATAATTCACTCTCTTTTTTGAAAGAGCCAGAAGAACAAGAATTAGATATCTGGTGTTTATTGAATTTTTTCTGTTATATATTTTATCTTATTTGCTGCATTTCCTAGATTTTGAGAGTCACAGACAATAAAGAGACTGAAGAGAAAAGCATTCAATTTCTGTCTGCATTTTTTGTTACCGCTCTTACCTTTAGTCTACCTCTTGGCCTGCTCAAAGCAGATTCTGACTTGGTTAAATCTTTCTCACTGGAGAAAGCACCCCCTTATGGATACTGCCATCATATTAAGGCGTAGATAGAATTAAATTAGTATTAACCTCTCTACTGGGGAAACTAGTGGCAGAATGCCAGCTTCCTTTCCCAGCATGCATAAAGCCTATTTCAAAACCTTTGGGGATATATCAGAAAACCATGTCCTCATTAAAATAAATGCCAAATGATGTCACGGGGACAGGAGTATTTAGCCTGTCTTATTCAAGAGGAGAAGGATTAGCAGATTTTTCCACCAAAAATAAAAAGGAGAAACTTTTTCTGAGGTAGAGGAGACCTCTTCTGTGCTTTCTGATGGATCTTTTGACTCTCAAGCTCTTGCTATTTGCAAGGTTTCAGATTGTAAAAGAAAAAAAAAAGGGAGTTAACCTTTTGTGTTGAACCCCAAGATGCAAGCAGCCTTCCTGAAGTAACCCTGAGTAGGCTGAAGAGAAAAGTTGGAGAAAATGGCAGAGAGAGTCTCTCTCCCCTTCAGTTAATATGTTCTGCCAAATTATTGTTACTGAAGTTTGGAATCTGGATGGATGTCCAGATAGCAGCTATGACAAGGAGGGCTTTTTTCCAATCTGTGCTTTGTGAGAAGGTTATAACTCTTCTTTCAGAAGTGGTCTTTACTACAGTTAACCGGGACTTTGTTTGCACCAGCTAGGACTGTTACAAGTGACTACTGTATTTATCATTAAATGACACTGAAATAACATTCAGTGCAGAATATGACTCCAGTTCTATATTGGTGCTTTTTGTAGATTGCATATTATTAGGGCTGTCGATTAATCACAGTTAACTCACGGGATTAACTCAAAACAAATTAAAATTGCAGTTTTAATCACACTATTAAACAATAGAATACCAATTGAAATTTATTAAATATTTTGGATGTTTTTCTACATTTTCAAATATATTGATTTCAGTTACAACACAGAATACAAACTGTACAGTGCTCACTTTATATTATTATTTTTTATTACAAATATTTGAACTGCAAAAAATGATAAAGAAACAATATTTTTCAATTCACCTCATACAAGTATTATAGTCAATCTCTTTATTGTGAAAGTGTAACTTAGAAATGTAGATTTTTTTTGTTACATAACTCCACTCAAAAACAAAACAATGCAAACCATTAGTACCTACAAGTCCATTCAGTCCTACTTCTCATTCAGCCAATTGCTAAGACAAACAAGTTTGTTTATATTTACGGGAGATACTGTTGCCTGCTTCTTATTTACAATGTCACCAGAAAGTGAGAACAGCATTTGCATGGGACTTTTGTAGCCATCATTGCAAGGTTTTTACGTGCCAGATATGCTAAACATTCATATGCCCCTTTCGGCTTCGGCCACCATTGCAGAGGACATGCTTCCATGCTGATGATGTTCGTTAAAAAAATAATGCGTTCATTAAATTTGTGACTGAACTCCTTGGGGGAGAATTGTATGTCTCCTGCTCTGTTTTACTCGCATTCATTTTAAGAACACTTTCGTTGCAGATTTGACAAAATGCAAAGAAGGTACCAATGTGAGATTTCTAAAGACAGCTACAGCACTCAACCCAAGATTTAAGAATCTGAAGTGCCTTCCAAAATCTGAGAGGGATGAGGTGTGGAACATGCTTTCAGAAGTCTTAAAAGAGCAACATTCTGATGTGGAAACTACAGAACCCGAACCACTAAAAAGAAAATCAACCTTCTGCTAGTGGCATCTGACTCAGATGATGAAAATGAACATGCGTCGGTCCACACTGCTTTGGATTGTTATTGAGCAGAACCCGTCATCGGCATGGACGCATGTTCTCTGGACTGGTAATTGATGCATGAAGGGATCTTTAGCGCATCTGGCATGTAAATATCTTGTGACGCTGGCTACAACAGTGACATGAGAACACCTGTTCTCACTTTCAGGTGATATTGTGAACAAGAAGCGGGCAGCATTATCTCCTGCAAACTTGTTTGTCTGAGTGATTGGCTGAAGAAGAAATAGGACTGAGTGGACTTGTAGGCTCTAAGGTTTTACATTGTTTTATTTTTGAATGCAGTTTTCATACATAATTGTACATTTGTAAGTTCAACTTTCATGATAAAGAGATTGCACTACAGTATTTGCATTAGGCGAATTGAAAAATACTATTTCTTTTGTTTTTTACAGGGCAAATATTTGTAATAAAAAATAAATATAAAGTGAGCACTGTATATTTTGTATTCTGTGTTATAATTGAAATCAATATACTTGAAAATGTAGAAAACATCCAAACATATTTAAATAAATGGTATTCTATTATTGTTTAACAGTGTGATTAATTGTGCAATTATTTGTGATTAATTTTTTTAATCGCACGACTAATCACGATTAATTTTTTTAATCGCTTGACAGCCCTACATATTATACTCACACTCCATAGATTGAACTGACATGGAATTTCTTTCATCGACCAAATTGATGAGATTCAAAACCTTACAAATATCACATGTAAATTCCATAATCTGGAACTATGTGGTTAGATACCATCAGAATACCTCTCACACCTGACACCACCAACTCTCTGCACACACTTTGACAGCGATACTTTAGGAGCAGAACCCCGGCTCTGGCAAGACTTAGGAAGCCAAGCGCCTTCAGGGGCTTGGAGCTACTAGGGTGTGCTGCACCAGAGCAAGGGTCCCTCTAGTACACTTTAGGATGGCTGCAGGTGGAAGCCCCATTCCTGACACCTCAGGTACTCTAGAGCTAGGGAAGGGATTCTGATTGCTGGAGTTCCTAGGCATCTCTGGAACACATCCCCTGCTCTAATGGAGGTCAGGGACAGCCACAACTAGTTTCCTCCATTTGAGAAGCTCCAACAGCTCTGCTGAGTTTACAAGGGATTTTTCACACCCCTGAGTGACTTAGTTATACTGAAGTAATTCTATAGAGTAAACCTGCCCATAGTCCTTTACAAGGACCACTGGTCAATCTGCCTTTATAGCTTATAAAATTAGCTACAGATGTCTCTCAGCCCTTTCACACCTCACATGGTCTGCAAAACCCTTTTTCTTACCCCCATTTCTCTCTACAATTCACAGACAGATTAGTCAGTTCATTGTGGCACAAAGGGCTTGCTACAACAGTTAACTCCAGTTACACCACTTGAGCAAGCCTAGCTGGAGTGAGACCAGAGCGAATGTACTGCAAAACAATACCTGAGTTACACAGAACCAGTGGTTGAACTAGTGGTTGTAACTCGAACTGACGCATCCCAACTATATTACTAGCTCAGAGTCAGTAACACTTGAGCTCCAACTAACCCCCTTCGACAGGCCAGCTAGCTCAGGCTTAAAGCATGTCAAGCTAGAGATTTTTGTGTGTGGATGGGAGTCCGGTTAGAGGAAAAACATAAATTACTCAGTAAAAAAATGCAGTGAAGATAAGTGCTCAGTTACACTATGTATGTATGCACAATGCATCCTCCTTTATATGTGCATTTACGGCCTGGTCCAAAGCCTACTATATCAATGGAGAGACTCCCATTGTCTTCTACGGGTTTTGGATTAGACACTCAGCGTATGTCTACACAGCAATGAAACACCATGGCTAGCCAGGGTCAGCTGACTCGGGACCGCAGGGCTCTGGCTATGGGGCTGTAAAACTGCAGTGTTGCTGGAGCACAGATGTCTACACAGCAATTGTTAGTCCTGCAGACCAATTCTTCAGCTGCAGATTTCCAGTTGTAAATATATATACTTTTAAAAAGTGATTGTCTCTTTATGGTGGCAATTGTATATTTTCACTTTCTTCATCTTCAAAAAATGGACTCATATTTTTGCTCAAACTTGTAAACAAAATTCAAATTTAAGTAGTGACCCAGGAGGAAAATGTCAGCCTGAAAGAGGAAAGTTTCATAAGGTTAAGTGTGGCTGATTAAAGGGGGTGAGAATAAAAACAGTCATCCAGAAAAAATGTATAGTACTATCAATATGGCTGAATGATGAACAGTTGCTACTAATATGACTGTTTACATTGATTGCTGGAATATGGGAATTTTCATGAGTCATTACACAAAAAGGCAGACACACGTACCTTACATATAAAATGGTGGGCTTCTATTTAGCACTTACGTTAGTGATGGGAAAAATAAATTATAAAAGGAACAACAACTTCTTTACTAATATGTCACGATGTCTGGTAGGTTATTGTTTAGGTAATTTGCATTTTCTTTTTTCCTACTCTTTGATGTACATAATATCTAGGAACAAGGAAAAATGTGTTTAAGTGACCCATTTACCAGTAGACTTATTGAAATACTGAATAAATGCATTTTAAGCACCAACAGTATTTGCAAATGTGGTGTCCTACTGTTTTAACCGTCTGCAGGCTTTTTTTTTTTTTTTTTAAACACTACATGGTTTCTCTGTTCTTTTTTGATATTTCATTCAGTTTCTTGGAAATGTCTGCAAAGGTTTCAGTAGCAATTATTAATCATAGTTAGTTTTATTATGAGGGCATATGCCAATTCAAATAAACAGGGAAGGAGAATCTTACAAAGTATTAAGTAGGCTGTGCAGGGAAATTATATTTCCTCTTGTTCTCTTAGTTCCATTAGGGAAAATGAGTACTAGGCTATCATGTTTCTAACTACTCCCCAAATAAGCAACTCAGCTAATTTTTCAGCCATTCTCTAGGATTTTAAGGTTCATATTAGAGACAATCAGGAGAAGCATGTGAACCTAATCTTTTTTCTTAATTCATATTTATATTAATTTACTGCTATGACAGATGGGGCAGCTCAGTACAAGAATAAGATCAGTTACAGCACAGGTGCAAGGTTAAAGCAAACATCACTTGCAATAAACAGAAATCAGTAAAACAGGAAGGGAAACTTACATTTGCATATCTTAAATGCCCTTTAGTGAGATGGTAATTAGAACACTCTGCATGCCTAGCTGTTGCATAAATAACATTTTACTTTGAGGCCAAAACCAGCAGCTATTTTTCATAAAATTATTCAAAAAAGGTTATCTTGAGGAGGTGGAAGGGAGTGGGAGAGTTGGGGAGGGGATATAAAGGAGAAATTTCAAATTTCTTGCTTCTATTTAGGATTCAATCAAGTGAAAGAATGTGCTTCTGTGACTGACAGTTGGACACAGACACTGTGACTCTGTGAAGTAATGAGAAGGTCACATTTACATGTGAGGTTACTCTGATCATTCCGGATGGCTGGAGCATTCTTTTTATAGAGGACTGTGTGTTTAGAGGACAACACACTAAGAACTTTGTAAGGCATCTTGTGTCACAGGCCTCAAGAAATTCCCAGGCATTTCTGAAACAGTGTTCGATTATATGAACAGCAGAAATCTAACTCAATCAACAGTAGCTTGGAATAGCAATAGAGAAGTATTGTTCTTTTATGGAGAATACAGGGCAAACACTCAAGATGTTCACTGTTGATGATGACCACTGCTACTGGGTACTATATTTTCTGGTATCTGCCATGTACTGAACTCCACATCTAGCCTGAAGGAGGAATTCTGTGCAGTGAAAAGACTATCACTGACTATCATTAACTTATGGCAGTGGCACCGACTTTCTAATCTGCTGTGGAGTTCTCAAGCCCCCCAGCTCTGCCCCAGGCCCCGCCCCCACTCCACCCTTTCCCCAAGTCCCCATTCCCGCCCCGTCTCTTCCTGCTCCCGTCCCGCCCCCACTCCACCCCTTCCCCCAAACTCCCACCCTGCCCCCACTCGACTCCTGCCCTGCCTCTTCCTGCTCTTTCCCCTGAGTGCGTCCGGCCCTTGCTCTTCCCCCTCCCCTCCAGCGCCTCCTGCATGCCACTGAAAAGCTGATCGCAGCAGGCGTGAGGCGCTGGGAGCGA
The DNA here is from genome assembly GCF_002925995.2 of Terrapene triunguis. Classification (NCBI taxonomy): domain Eukaryota; kingdom Metazoa; phylum Chordata; order Testudines; family Emydidae; genus Terrapene; species Terrapene triunguis. The sequence continues at coordinate 3,029,996 of NW_020664373.1, forward strand.
GGGGGAGGCACTGATTAGTGAGGCCGCTGGCAGGCAGAAGGTGCTGGGGAGGGGGGGCAGGAGGGAGCTGGTTGCCGGTGGATGCTAAGCACCCACTATTTTTTTCCCTGTGGGTGCTTAGCAGGACTGGAGCACCCACGGAGTCGGCATCTATGACCTGTGGAACTTATTATCATAGGATGTTCTTATGGCTAAAAGGTATAACTGGGATCAAAAAAGAATTAGATAAGTTCATGGAGGATAGGTCCATCAATGGCAATTAGCTAAGATGGTCAGAGATGCAACCCCATGCTCAGGATGACCCTAAATCATTAACTGCCAGAAGCTGGGAGGGGAAGACAGGGATGAATCATTCCAACTGCCAAGTTCTGTACTCTCCGCTAAAGCTCTGGTTCTAGCCACTGTTGGAGACAGGATACTGGGATAGATGGGCCGTTGGTCTGGCCCAGTATGGCTTTTCTTATGTTCTAATTAGGACCACACTTTCAAAAGTCATCCTCAAAAGAGTGGCTGCAGTTTTATACATATAAATTTGATAATCAGACACCTATTTCAGAACCTGGTTTAAGGCTAGCTTAAAGTCTGGCCCTAAGTATGATAAACTGATTTGGACTCTCACCAAAGTAACTCCAGAAGAGTTCTTCTAACATCAAGTTCAGTACACTGTTTATGGTAACATCAAAAAAGATATCAAAAAAATCAGTCCATATGTCTAGATGCCTCTTGAATTGGAGTATCCCAGAAACACTAAAGAAATTATATGCACATTATTAGCATTGTTAGCTAGTTACCTGGACTCCATTAAAACAGGTTTAACCCTAACTCTTTTTTAACCATGTGTTGGAGAATACAAATATTCATTATGGGCTGGCTTTCAGAAAGGCCTGCTCGTAGCCTCCTTCTGCATGAGTTCAAACACCACTGTGCATAGCTTTTCAAGCACTAACAATTGTAGGCAAAAGTATTAGAATCAACTACACAAATATGCAGGTGTCAGGGCTTGAAAAAGCACATAACATTGCACACATACAGAAAGAGGCCAAACAGTGAGACACCCTGTAACATTTTATCTTACAACCCCTTGAACCAGATCCAGATCCTCTTGCTTTTGCTAGGTGAATTTAAACTTCCATCTTTCCCTTCCTTTGTGAGGAGAGCCTAAAAGAACCCACATCCTGGGTCTGAAGCTGAACCCTCTCCTGAACAAACCAGATAGTGTCTTCCACAGAACACTTTTGATTGGGACTTTTTGTTTGTCTCTGAATCACTTTCAGTCCCAAGTTCCTGAGAAATGCATAAATGTATTGGCTTTAGAGGGTATAGTACAGAGTTATGTTCTATATTTGCAATCTATAGTTTTATTATTGCAAAGTCTATTTATTGACCTTTCCTGTTTGTCTTTAAAAAGAATAGCTCCCCTGCAGGGGATATTAAATTCTTATTCTGTTTTATAGGGTGCTTTAGTTTCATTTCTTCTTTACATCCAGTTCAAAGTCAGCGAGACATTGACATAAAAGTATTTGTGGGTACAAGGTGAAAATCTAATATTGTTTGCTAAGGGACAAATAAACACACAAATGTAAAATTATTATTATTACTATTTTCCTCAAATAAACAAATTTACCTGCCTCTTAAAATTAATGGGAGCACACTTATGAAAAACTGCTTTTTTCATTTGTAAGAAACTTGGTAGCTTAGGGACAGAGATGTGAAGGTAGAAAAGGAATCAGACCAGGGGAAAGCAAAAAATCGTGCCTACAATTAGGGCACAAGTAAAATATGTCATTGACATAATTAACATACCTAATTATGTTGAAAGATTTCCTTGCTCTATTATATATTAGTTTTGGGAAAGTTCTTCCTATTTCATTTTTTTTTCCACTTACAAAACTGGTATAGCAATAATCTTCCTCCCCCAACTCATTATCTTCTCTTGAGTAGTGTTGTCCTGACAGGAATATATGTATTCATATTGAAATGTACATGACTAAACTGATTTAAATATCTATGGTACTGTCTAGTTGTTGTATAACCTTTGTTAGAGGCTTTAAAAATTACCTACCTTTCTGTGCTATATATGTCTCAGGACACAGACCCACTTCTTGATTTGTTCAGGATGGGAAGAAAGTGCAAGGAGGCACTTTCACCTTCAAACAGCCTCTCATTGGGTTAGAAAACGGGCATGAGTAAGGTGGGACTTCTATCAATCAGAATATGGCCTTCTCACCAGCCACGCAATGGGCATTGCCACCAGTCAAAAAGTGAATGAGGAAGACAGGTATGTATACATGCTACATTGAATTCTTCACACTCCAGAGGCAACACTGCTTTCCAGTTTTTCTATGGAAAAAAAATGCTTTTGGCTGAGACTCAAAATGAAGAATTTCAGTATGAAAAGTTAAAAATTATATCCAACTGGAAGATCTTTTAGAATGGAAATGTCAAGGCAATATTAACTATTAGCTCTCTATTCACTTCAGCTATAATAAACATTTTCTAATGATCTTTAAATTACAATACATTGTCTAATGTCAGAATGTGGCTTTCAATGTAGGACAAAAACTAAAAAAATTAAACAAAACTGAAGCAAAACTTACTTGTTTCCATGAAGATTTTTCTTACCATTACTATTAATGTGGAATTTGGATACCATACACCTGAACTAAAAACAGAAGGATCCTCAGCTGGAAATTGGTGGTTGCAACTCTTCAAATCACAAGAGAAGCCATTTTCTAACACTAGCTCTTTGAATTTTTTTAATTCAAAAAAATCAAATATCAAGGTTGTTGGGTTTACACCAAGCTGCTGAAACAAACCATGATTGAAAAATTAACCTGAGCTACCTTTATTAAAAAAAACAAAAACACAAAACAAAACAAAACAAAAAATCCCTATGATGTTATTAAGGAAATGTCTGCCCTTCCAGCAAAGGGTTACAGAAATAAGATGTGGAGGAGGGTCTGAGAAAGAGAAAAAAAATTCAACACTAGCCATATCGTGATACCAAGATGAAGAGCACAAGGAGCAGAGACAGACCCCAAAATGCAGTAATAAGAGAATTAAAATAAAAGCTACAATAACAAACAAATATGTTTCTATAAGGTTTCAGAATTTGAAATAAAAAGGGATTATGGCTAAATCTAGGTCATTTTTCAGAGGTTTTTCTACAATGAGACTACAGTTCATTTATATTCAAATTTCCATTGCCACTGTAATGTTAACTACCAAAAGGAAAAGTTGGCTGTAAAAGAACCTATTTGCATCTGTTTCAAAAAACAAAAAAAGAGAGAGAAAAGACTTCAACGTAATCAGTTTTATGTGTGATTACAAAAATCTCCATATTATAGGTAATTAATAGACAACAAAATATTCCCTCTAAAATAAAGCACTCTCTATAGATTGATAATAAAATATATTTAATTAACTGATCCTATGACTTCAAAAGGGCAAGTCCATAATTCTGAACCTCTCAGACCGCAAGACCATTCTGAGTGTAAAGGGCAGGCAAATCTCTGAACATTTTTAACACTGAAGTTAGGGAGAAAGGTAGGAGACAGGCAACATATTTACCCTCCCTACCATTAATACAAGATGGTCTAGTGAATAAAACACAATAATTGAGCAAAGAACGTGGACTCTCTTCCCTGCTCTGCCACACAATTCCTCTGTATACTTGCACTTTACCTCTCTGGACCCGTTTCTTTATCTGTAAAGTAGGACTAATAAACATTTACCTCACAAAGATGTTGTGTAGGTAATATTTATGAAGTACTTTGTTGTCCACAGACAGAACATGCTATGTAAGTACTAAGTATTAGCACTTACTACATATAGCACTAAGTAGCAGGGGCCTTCCCTCTCCCCCATTTATAAAAGCAGATTCTGTTTTCATACAGATAATGCAAGGAATTACACAGAACACACATACTGGAACAATTTATTATGAGCAGTGAATGAATGTCATGCAGATAATTCCCTGGCATTGACCCTATAGTAGGAGTTAAGCTGAATTGTACCATAAGGTCAACTGGTTCTGTGTAACACTCATAACAACTAGAGTAAGTTAAACATATATTTATTTATTTCTACATTACTACTATTTTCTGTACCTTAATTGAGATGTAATATCTTGTATATTATATGCTGCTGTGTTTTATCAGCTTTATCTTGACTACCCTAATGTTAGAACTGGCTGTATACTGTTGCTTCAAGCAAAAATTATCAAGCACATTTAGGCTATGAGAAAATCAAGGTTGCAAAGAGATTGATATGTATGTCTTATGAGAAAGTGATAAAACAGGTTATTTCTCCCAAGTTGTTTCCGTTCAACTGTGTTCCAAATTCAGTTTCTTACATAAATATTAAAATTAATAGCTCTGCTCTGAAAATGAATTTACATTTTAAAAGATACTCATATCTTAATCTTCTATTATAATGTTTTTGAAAACACATTTTTATCAAAAATTTGGCTAGTAATGTCATATTTTTACACAATAACTTATAAGTGCATAGGCACATGCATATAAGCATATATTGCTCATATTCAGCAATTAAGATGGATTTAATTTTCCATTAAGCCAATGTTTTCATATGAGAAAACATCACTAAACTATTGTTATAGTATCACAAGTCAACAGTTTTCCTCCTGATATGGGCACATATACAAACAAAATAAAAAGAGAACTTCTGTGAAGGGATAAAGGGGACAGACAGAGTAAATCTCCCCAAGTAAAAGAAGACAGACTTGGGACAGCAAAATAGGCCAAGTGCTTATTAAAGTAGGGACATAAGGCTCAATTACATACCTAACTATGATGTTAATATAGCACAAACATTAGTTTTGGAATCACAGGGACTATGGTAATAACCACTTTAAATTAATGGTTGTTATAGAACTTCCACTGTAATTAACCTCTTTCAATTACTCAAAACTTTCCCAAATAGCTTTGGAGGCAGTTGGCCTGTAACTAGCCTTTTTTTAAGTTTGACTTTTCTTTAAGAAAGAGGAAATTACTAACCTGTAACTGGAGGTTCTTTGAAATGTGTGGTCCCTATCTGTATTCCACTGTGAGTTTACGTATGTGCACTATGCACCCGGCTCACCTGGTGCCTCCGACCGAGTTCCTTCTCTACCATGAATCAGAGAAGATCTGTGGGAGAGGGGTATTGGAATACAGATAGGGACCACACATCTCAAAGAACCTCCAGTTACAAGTCAATAACTTCCTCTTCTTCTGAGAGTGATGGTCCCTATTGTTTTCCACTGTGGCTGACTGACAAACAGTACTTAAGTAGGAGGAGGGTGTGAGGATGTAGATGGTAGAGCTGAGCAGAGGACCACTGTCCCAAAGGAGGCATCAGCAGAGGAGTCCTGCACCAGGGCATAATGTCTCACAAATGTGTGAATGGAGACCCACATGGCTGCTTTACAGATAACAAGGAAGGGCACCTCCTGAAGTGATGCCATAGTCATTGCTTGTGCTCTTATGGAATAAGCTCTTGCCCCACGTGGGGGTGGGGGTAGATTTAATAGCTGATAAGATTTAGCTTTGTAAATAAGTTTTATCTTGTAGGATGAAGCCAAAGCTACAGACACTGGAGGTTCTGGATCACGTGGTGGTGAAAAGGAACTGGAGAAGCGGTTGGTTCACCCCATCCTTTATCCCTCAGCCAAAGGCACAAGGTGAGTCAGGGTACATGCACAGACCAATAGATACTACTTTCAAATTCTCCAGCTCTGGAAGCATGGTTCTCATGCATAAACTCACAGAGGAATCCACTAGGGACCACCACATGAAGAAAAATCCTACATCTCTCTCTCTTCTAATATTCTAATCAGAAACTTTGTGCATAACTCATTGGCATAGTAAGATGACAGCTGGACAGACAGGCTAGAATTTTTAATTTAAAAGTGAAACTACTGCCCATCTCGTTGCAAAAATGACCTCTAACTGGCAATGTGCTCAGCATGTGGCTACGGACATTATATTCCAGTCTAAATCACTTGCTCAAGCAACGGAATAGTAGTTTTACATAAAAAAAATCACAATCATTACTCAATCCTTGGTCTGAAAAATTCTGAATTTGGTGACCTTTCAGGCATGCTGCAAAAGACTCCAGTTTGATCGGATTTTTAGAGGGCGCTGTGGGTCTGGTTCCCATATAGACAAAGGGGGTGGAATTTCCCCAGGTGTCAGAGTTGCTGCTGAAATTAATACTATAATGCTAGTGGGATTGTATTGCATTATTAGTAATGTTCAGCCACCTGAAGCTTTGGATAGACATCTTTTATATTTTTAATAATCAAATAATGTAAACACATACTACCTATATTACTTCTCATACACATCAACTAAAAGCTAACTTATTTTTACATCCTATTCCCCAACTACCTCCAACCAACAAAGTAACCAGATTTTACTGATATACATGCAGGTGGCAAAAAGAAGTAAGAGGGAAAGTGATTTAAAATAGTTTAAGGCTGGGGTATTTACAATACAATAGCTAAAATGTTTCCCGTTTAAAAATATTCAGACATTTTTGTCGAGTATTCTAAAATAATTTAACATCTGGTTTGATTTATTCAAAATGTATAATAATAGTGCAGAGATAGTTAGCTCTGTAATGGAATTTCGTTAATTTAAAGGTAAGGATGATGAACGAGAAAAAGTAAAGACAAAATACACTGCTAAGTAATCATTAGAGCACCTATGACAAGAGTATAAACCTTCCCATTTGGAGATGAGTCCATCTCCTTAAAATTGATACAGAAAGTTCCATATTTCTCCACAACCAACAGAATGGCAGCTGTCCCCAATCCTGCATATACTTATGGACATGCTTAATTTTGAAGTCAGTCAGATCAGAAGTTAGCACATGCATGTGTGTTTGGACGATTGTAGCCTATATATGCTTTGGAAAAAGAGCTGAATTCTTTATTTTTTTAAAATCTGTGTAGGTCACCACGCTATATACAAATAGGACAGTGGTGACCCGTTTCATATCAGCAATTTTGCATGGTAACAAGCATCGGCACACTTGAACTGGAAGATACTGTTTCTATTATATTATATCTATTATAATCAATCCTTAAATAGACATTGGTGAGACACAAATACTGACAGCAATCTAGATAAATTGAGAGGCAGCTCAGCGGTATTATAAAGGCCTGGTCTACACTACCCCCCCACTTCAGACTAAGGTACGCAAATTCAGCTACGTTAATAACGTAGCTGAATTCGAAGTACCTTAGTCCGAACTTACCGCGGGTCCAGACGCGGCAGGAAGGCTCCCCCGTCGATGCCGCGTACTCCGCTCGCCGAGCTGGAGTACCGGTGTCGACGGCGAGCACTTCCGGGATCGATCCCAGAACATCGATTGCCTGCTGCCGGACCCTCCGGTAAGTGTAGACGTACCCAAAGTAGCATTTGGCTACTAACTTAGAACCCTGAGACCACACAAAATAAGGATCCTGAGAGGAAACCAGCCTGCTGCAGGTATGTCAAGATGACAAAGTATTCACTACCCCACGATCCATCCAAGGAGCTCTACTGGCAACAGGAAAAATCTGTGACAGCAAAAAAAAAAAAGAAAAAAAGGAGACAGGTTGTCAGGTGGAACACTGGGGGAAAAATCCCAAACATGTCTTGATTTTGTATACAGAAAGCAGTGTAGATACTTTTGCAGCCCCTGTGTAAGAAATTGCTAGTGTTTTCCTTTGATCATTTATTATACCATGTTTACTTGTTTTTAAAACTGTGTTCCAGAATGAGATTTGGTAAGCTAAATTCTAAGACACCTTCTCTGGGGATTGCACCTGGACACATAAAGAAAACTGGGGTGTTCCAATGAACCCTCAGAGGAGTTTTAATTCCTGGTAGGGCCATGCACGCTGCACAGGTAAAAGGGTATCAGACGAAAAACAGTCCACTGGTTCTGTAGGCTGAGGGTTGGGGGACAGGCCAACAACCTATCCTCCTAATAAAGTTAAGTTACAGACACACAAAAAGATAGCCATTCTGGCAAACAGCATGATAAACTGGGATGGCAGACCCTTGTTTGTGCTCTAAGTTATGTATGACTTATGTATGCACAAGAAGGATTCAGACTCTGAAACTGAAGACTGTAGAGATGTCTGATCTATCTTTATACATTACAGACCAGACCCTTAGCTAGTGTGAACTGGTGTGGCTCCACTGACTTCAGCTCAGGTTATGGCCCAAAAATCTCCATGCTATAGCAATTTGTAATGGAAATGGACCATTTCCCTTGGCAATGACATCTGAAATCTCTCTAAATTAAGAAATTACAGTTGGTTTAAGAACAGATATGTTCACCAACAAATCCACCTCCACTTTGGAGGCTGTGGGATACAGAGATTACCAAGACCCGGCACACCATGGCCGGCGTGAATGGAGGACTGACTATTTCCTATTTTCACAGGCTTACTGCCTTACTCTGTGCCCCCTTGTGGCTACTCTAAACATTCACAACTAATGCCATGTACTCCTTTCTGGAAGGGTGATAAAACCTTCACCCAAGTTTTACATTAAACAACAGGAATAAGATATCAACACAAAACAAGAATAAAGAGCCCTATGAAGGACAGGATAGATTGCCTGAACTTTCAGCATTGCATCAGCGATTTATTTTGCCCTTTTAAGATGTTTAGCTACTATTCCTCTGACTTTCTGGAATTCTCAAGATCTTATGTAATCCTCCAGAAAAGCAGGAAACTGGCTTTCTCTTGCTGAGTATCTCCGCCGAGGGAGAGGATCTGGAAGACACACTGGTGATTCTATGTGGGCAGGGAGGATGTTGTTCACAGGATCAGTCTTGGGGTAGCAATCAGGGTGTATTGGAGATCCCCAATTCAGATGGATGATTCCTGCTGGCAGCATAACAAAACAGGATCAAGGTGTCCTGGCACATCCCTGCAGTGTCCCCTTTTCTTGAGATTCTTTCACCAAAAAGTGTTCTCCTGGATTCAGTTCTACCAAGAATATGACTATGGTGCCTGTCAAAGTCCCTCTTCTGATGGGTTTTATGTTGATTTTCCTTATTCCGTAGTCTCAGGAAGTTTAGCAAAAAAGGGTTTAATTGGGAAGGGATGGTTGGGATAGTGGACATCAATGTCCTTCCCATCAACAGTTCAGCAGGGCTAAATCCATTTGCTAGAGGTGCTGACCAGTATGCAAAGAGGATCTGAGGATTTAGAAAGAAGTTGGTTTATTATCTTTACTGTATGTTCTGCTTCACCATTAGTCTGAGAGAGCTGTGGACTGGATGTGACACGAGTGAAACTGTAGGTATATGCAAACATCTTAAAGGTCTCAGAGGAAAACTGAGGACAATTGTCAGACATGACTCACTCTGTAATCCTGAAATAGGCAAATATGGGTTTTATCCTCTCCACAACTGCACATAAAATGGCATTGAGCTGCCTGACAATTTCAGTGAATCTTGAGAAATAATCAATCAAATGATTGTATTATCCAGATAGAAAAAATCAGTCCCAACTTTCTGCCATAGCCTGTCTGATAGAGCAGATGGTAGTAATAGTTCCAGTGGATTGGTTCTCATGTGAGCACAAATATCACATTTCTCAGCTCTCTGTTGTAGTTGTTCATCCCAGGCCACCAAACAGATTGTTTAGCTCTCTCCTTGCATTTTGTAATGCCTTGGTGTCCCTCATGCAGTGTGTCAAAGACTTCCTGTTGCACTGATATACGGATAAAGAGTATGGAGCCCTGCAACAACAAACCTTCAATTATGGTGAGATCCCTGAAAACCATCCAATACAGTTTCATAGAGATTTCTGGCTGTTTTGTCCAGCCTTTGTAGTGAGTCATGACTTGACTCAGTCATTTTTTCCCCAGTTCTTGCAGACATTTTTCTGTAATTGATAAAGTTGATAGTACTGCATCTAAGGGAACATCAATTAGCAGCTCCTCCTGTATACACTATTGCTGTGGGATCTGATATCAAGGTCCTGGTATCAACTGTGATGAGTTTCTTCCCAGGTACATGAGCAATCAAGAACAAACCTCATGAGTTTAATTTGACTTTGAAACCACTGAATCCTAGGTTGTAACTCATTTAAGTTACTTAACCTAGAAAAGCGATTAGAATTTTGTGTTAAATTCCACATTAAATCTTATGCCCACTAGAAAGTCTCTGAAATGTTCACAAGCCCATGAAGTGGCTAGTGCTTCTTCTTCTGTTTTTACGTAACTCTGCTTTATATTTATGAGTGCTCATGAGGCACATGCTACTGGGCACCACAATAATGATGATCATTCCCATTAGGAATATTAGGAATTGTGTGGACTTGGGAGAACTCATAATGGTTTGACTTCTCCACCAGGTGAGGTAGGAATTTTTCCAGGTGTGTCAGCATGCCCATCCATGAACTGACATACTTCACTGACATTCCAAGGCTCCTTCATCTGGCTAATCACTTGCACTTTCTCTGGATCTGGACTGATCCCTGTTCCATCAACGATCTGGCCTAGAACTTGATTCTGTCTTTGGAGAATTTGCACTGGTCATTAAGTGTTAGGCCTGCTTTTTCCAGGACTGCAAAGAGATGTTGGTCACATTGGTTCTGAGCTGATCCATAGATAAGGATCTCTTTGGTAGAGAACCCCTTCTAGACTCTCCAGGAATTATGGAATTTTCTTTGGAAGTATTCAGGTGCAGATGATATGCCAAATGGTAGCCCAGTGAAACAAAACCTTCCAAAAAAGGTGTGATGAAGATTGTTAGTAGTACTGATCATGGAGCAAGTCGTATCTGCCAAAGCCCAGCATGGGTGTCCAATTTTGAGAAGAGTTTTGCTTCACTGAGTTGTCCGAGGGTGTGTTCAACATGTGGAAGTAAATATAGCTTTCTACAGAAAGATATTTTTATTGAGCTTGGTAAGGTCTACACAGATTCAGACCTTGTTATTTGTTTTTGGAACCACTACCATGCCTACACACTACTGAGGGTTTCTCTTGTGGAAACAACACCCATCTGCTCCATGTGACTGAACTCTGCTTTCACCCTGGGCAGTCAAAGGAGGGAACTGCCAGAGCACATGGTTTTGCATTTGGTTTAGTTAAATGTGCTATTTTCTAATTTCCCCAATCCTTTGAATCATTTTAGGAGACCCTTTGTGATCTCAGATTCTAGGTCCATGGTGACAGGTTCGATCCTTACAATCAGGCCTAGGGCCATGATTGCAGGGCAGCCAAGTAGAGCATAGCTCATCTATATTGCAGACCTCTTGCAATGTAGAGTCTTCTCTTCAAGTTTCAGAGTGGACAAAAATCTTCCTTTCATGTTTAGAGGAGACTGGAGGGGGGGGGTCCTTTCAATATCTTTTTTGGCTCTTGAAGTGTTGGTGCTTTCATCCTGCTATAAAGTGATTCTAGAATCATTGATACATCAGTGCCTGTGTCTATTTTGAATTCTATTTCATACTTTCCTGAGGTGATCATGATGATTCATGATGGTTCTTTTTGGTAATCTCGTATGACTCCAAGGCATGCAATCTCAGTGTCTTTGGGATCTTTTTCTGGACAGACTATTGCTATCATGCATTTAGATTGGCAGACTGCTGCATAATGTCCCCTGGTAGACATTTTCTGCATGGGGTGTCCCTTGTTGGACACAACCATTTGCTGTGAAGTGGTTTGCCACACCATGGACATTCTTTCATGCTCTTGTTGTCTTCTTTTTCTTTGTTCCATGTTACTATAGCCCTCTCTCTGGGATTCTCTGGACCCCAGAGAGAGGTTTCTGGTATCCTGAGGCATATCCCTTCCCATGTCTTTGGCTTCTGCAGTGGGTTCCTCCTTAAAGTTATTCCTGAGAAGAGGCTGTTGCTGCTTTATGTACTGACTTTGGAGGACAATGTTCTTGGTTTCTCTAGCTTGAGGTTAGGATTATTGTGGAGTATTTGAGAGTTAGCTCTCCCTCAGTCCTATTATGAGCCTGTCTGATAAATTCTTCACTCATCTCTCCATAGCCAGGGTTTTGGATTAGGCTGTATAGGCCTCTTATGAAATCATTCGCTGAACTGACCTTCTCTTACTTGAATAAGTGAAATTATGACTGTTCAAAAATTATATTGTGGTGTGGCATGAAATCCTTATCTTTAATTGTATTGAATGGTTCCGTCTGAGCAAGCTGCTCTTGGAAAGAGCCGTGTCCTCTGCTGCAGGTCATTGTATTGAGCAGGGTATTAACTTGTTTTTCCTATAACTTCTGATCTAAACTGGAAGCCTGATGGAACCTCTGGAATCAGACTGGCCATCCCTCAGGGGTCCGGATATCAAATTCTGCTGTGGGTGGTATTTGGAAAAAGGCTGGATCTGATGTACTCCATCTCTGCTGTTTTACCAGACTACAGATTTCTCCCCTCCCCCTACCCTTTCTTTGCTTCCTGTGTGTGCAGTAAGGCGATGTGGCTCTTTAAGGAAGAAAACAGGTGGGCCTTAGTTTCACTGTCCCCTACTTTCCTATCTTCACTTCTTGTTGCAGCCCAGACTCACCATAGCAGGTCTTTCTGGGCTCTCTGTGTTTTCAGGCCACTTCTCTGCCTAGTCTGCTGATAACTCTGTGCAGCTTTTCAGCTGTTGTGGCTGGGGTGGAGGTATTGCTTGTCTGTTTTTCTTTCCCTCCTTGCCCCTTTTGTGTTTTTTACTGGGATGTTCTGTGATCTGTTGCATTTTATTCAGACCCAGTCAGACACCCTGCAGAGATCAGAGTCCCAGCAACCATGGGTGGGGTTGAATAAATGCAAGAATATTTACTCTTTATAACTCTTACCTCCTTTTCAATGCCCTCAATGGCCGCTGTAAACATTCACACCTAACACCACATGGGGTTATTCTCCTCAGAGACAAAGTGAGGGATAATCCCACACAAAAAAGTAGATCTCTTAATAAAGGTTTACTAAACAGAGAGAAAAATGGGAAAAATAAAAAGAAAGTTTATCTAGATTTACACCTTTAATGAGCTATGCTGAAGTGTTCACAGCTTAGTTATATATATATACATATATATATATATATATATATATATATATATAAGCAATTCCTCATTTTGAATTCCCCTTCCGAATTGCAGCCCCACTCTCAGTCCAGAGGGAGAGTAAATACCTCGCTCTCTCACACTCCACCCATTTCCTCCAATCTTAGGAATTCTGAGTTGAGTCCCTCATTATATTAGGTGGGGCCACCTTCCTTCTCAAATCCACTATTTTCCAAGGCTCTGAGATTAGGGTTGCTAACTTTCTAATTGCAGAAAATTGAACACCCTTCCCCCGACCCTGCCCCCACCCCTTCCCTGAGGCCCTGCCCCTGCTCACTCCATCCCATCTCCCTCCGTTGCTCGCTATCCCCCACCCTTGCTGACTTGCTCATTTTCACCAGGCTTGGGCAGGGGTTTGGGGTGTGGGCTCTGGGGATGAGGGGTTTGGGATTCAGGAGAAGGATCTGGGCTCGGGCTGAGGGGTTTGGAGTGTGGGAGGGGGTTTCAGGTTTGGGCAGGGGGCTAGGGTGTGGGAAGAGGTGCGGGCTCCAGGTTTGGGTCAGAAATGAGGGATTCAGGGTGTGAGGGGGGCTCCAGGTTGGGGAAGAGGGTTGGTATGTGTGTGTGTGTGTGTGTGTGTGTGTGAGGGCTCTCACTGGGGGTGCAGGCTCTGGGGTGGGGCCAGTGATGAGGGGTTTGAAGTGTAGGAGGGGGTTCCGGGCTGGGGCTGAGTGATTCAGAATGCGGGAGGGGGCTCAGGGCCATGGTGCTGGCTCTGGGAGTTTGGGTGTGGGATGGGGCTCAGGTCTGGGGAAGCGGGGCTGGGGTGTGGGGTGTAAGCTCCGGGCGGCACTTACCTCAGGCAGCTTCCAGAAGTGGCCAGCATGTCCCACCGGCTCCTAGGCACAGGGTAGGCCAGGAAGGCTCTGCATGCTGCCTCTGCCTGAGGCGCAGGCACTGGCCCGAGTGCTGGATCTGCAGGTCCCATTGGTCAATGGGAGCTGCGGAGGCGGTGCATGCAGACGGGGGCAGTGTGCAGAGACCCGTGGCTGCCCCTGCACCTAGGAGCCAGTGGGACATGCTGGCCGCTTCCAGGAGCTGCGCAGAGCTGGCTGCTGCAACCAACCAGATTTTTAGTGGCGGTGGTCGATTTTTAGTGATCGAAAACTGGATGTCTGGCAACCCTACCTGAGATTGATCACCTCAACCCCAAAGGGATTTTCCCTCTTCCTCAAGCCCCAAATTTGCACTTCATTGGTTAGGTAGAAACTCTCATAATCAGGGAAGTTGACTGGTCTCTGATCCTAACCATTGCTCAACGGGATAAGGAGTTCAAGTCAGACTAGGTGGTGTTTCTCTTAATATAATTCTCACTTCCCTCATGTCTCTGGGTTATGAAATATTTACTTACTGGCAGACAATCTGTCACGTAAGCATTAGTGATAACAATGACACCACTGACAGGCAGTTTAGAATTCCAATTATATTTATATACAGAGTTCAAAAGTAATTTGCTTTAAGTATAGATACATTTTATTATATTAAAAAGGTTTGATAGCAATAAGACAGTTCAGTAGGTAGAGATGAAAACCCAACATAAGATGGAAAGGAGAGAAAAAAAAAAGTCGTTTTCCTTTACTATTCCTATTAATACTGAACCAATATCTCAGCACAGTTGACTCTAAAGGCGTACCCTTCGGAATGAGATATAAAAGATGTTGTGGGGTAGGCTATGACCACTAAGATTACCTTTTATTTTTTGAAGTGTTAGGGCCTAATTTAGGTGTGCTAATAAAATTCCAATTCAGATTACTTATTATCTTTACCATCTATTCTCATAATTAATAAGTATTTTGATTGCCCAACAATGAGTGAAGTACTTCAAACACAGACAATGACACTGTCCACTTCTACAAACTTGTGTAATAATGCTGATTTGTACTGGTTGTCATATTTCCACCCTGGCTACATTTCTGTATTGGGTAGTCTGGCATACTACTGATATTTGTATTCTGCTGCACATTTATTTCTTGAAGTCCTTCCATTGTAAAGGCATTCACTGTACCATACAACTAAAACCAGAAGTGGTTTTGCTTTTGTTTTTATTCTTCCCAATCCTTCTGTATATCCCATTAAAATCATTTTCTAAACAACCAGTTGTGGAACTGCTGGAATTACTTTGGCACAAACTGCTGCACCATGTCCCCCGCCCACCTGAAAAAAAAGAAAAGGAAAAAAAAATCTATTTTTCTGTTCCAGTTGAAATGTATGGGAGTTATGTTTCACATAGATGTGTAAGGAAATGACAAACACATCTTTTAGACCAGGTAATGTCAAGGTCTGAAACCCTGATAGATTTAAATTCTCCAGAGTTCATAATGTAATTGTTACTGGACAGAGATTATGATGTTGACAGAAGTTGGCATCTGTGTTCCCTCTAAAGTGCGCGCCCGCATAGGAGGCCATCAAGGGCTGCACACCTAATTACTACAGCCACACAGGCATGCACACAGGGGCATAGCCACAGCTGAAAGTAGGGTGAGGTGGGGAATAAGGAGTGGGTGGGTAGCAGTGGGGTAAGGTTGGGGGACGGTGATGGGGGAGCTAGGGGCATGCAGATCTATGGTAGCAAGAGGACTCCCCTCAGCTCCAGGGCTGCAGCCTGGAGAGACGCCTCTCCCCCGGCCCCAGCTCTGGGGCTGCGGTGGGGAGAGATGCCTCTCCCCCAGTTTCGGGGCTGCAGGGAGGGAGGGGGGAGGACGGGAGAGATGCCTCTCCCCAGGCCCCAGCTCCAGGGCTGCGGCAGGGAGAGACACCTGACTGTCCCCTTCTTTGCTTTAAAAAGTTAAGCTTTCTAAGTAACATTCTCTTACTAGCTTATTTCTTGTACATGGCTTTTGTTTTAAGTGTATACAATTTTGCCTAAAAGTTTAAAAGTCAAGTGATGCCAAACTTCTAAAGTATTTATAAAAATCTTGCTGTTTTAGAGTCTAGTGCCGGGGTTCTCAAACTTCATTGCACTGCGACCCTCTTCTGACAACAAGCTGCACAACCCCAGGGGTGGGGCCTGAAGCCTGAGCCTACCCGAGCCCTGCTGCCCTGGGTAGGGGGACCATTTGAGGATGTACCATCATTAGAGTGTATTTTGAGAATCCAGATGCCTCAGGGCAGCATTACCAAAAAAGAAACATTTTTGCATTTATGGGGGCAGCGGTTAGGGTTAGGGTTCATACAAGTAAACACCTTAAGCAATAGACCTTGTGCTGATTATGCACTATATGTGTCTTCTGACTTTTAAAACAAACTTTGTATTTGTGGATAATCTAAGCACTATACCCTGATGTACAGACACTCTTTTCTTAACTTGTGTAATATATAATTTTTTAACATTAGCTTTAATAAATTTTTTAATTCTTTCTTCTTCTTCTTCCATACCTATGGCAACTTTTAAAAATATATCTATTATATGTAGGTTTTTTGTTTCTACTGGTGGTGCACATCCGTACATTACCTCGATATTGGTGCTGAACATAACAAAATTCATTCTGCACACGGATGGAAAAAATCAGAGGGAACATCGGTTGGCATGCATTCACTTGTTTAAGAATTGTAATATTTTTAACTTTTGCCAAATCAGATGATTTCTGAGTGTGCTTTCCATCAAAAAACCTGCAAACTGTGCAAAAGATCTGCAAATAAAGGCATTTGCAAATAACATGAGAGCCACTGTCAAGCTACCACAAATAATACTGAGCCCTTTTGCTGTATTTATAAAAAATAAAAAATAAAAGGGGGGGGGAAACTGTTTTGTCTGTCAGGCAATGCAAGCTTTTAATATCTCTAGCATTCAGACTTTCAACTGAGATTTATTACCTTGTCAAACAAAAGCAATTTTACAACATATACAATTGCAGTTCATTTCAGCACATTTATTGCTCTATAAACAGAAAATCGAGATTTCCCTTAAAACACTGTCTCTTTTCTCCTTGCAGCAAGAAAAGAGGTGTCCCTAATAAGAGAAGACAGGGAGAACAGAATATTCATGAACCTATAAAATTCTCAATATATAAAAGTATAAAGTTTAAAATTACATAGAATTATACGACTGTTGTCTGCGCTTCCTAAGCCAACTCAATGGGAGTAGAAACATACAAGTTTCTAACATTCTTCTTGGATAACTGGATATCCACCTAACTGACTACTTCTTGTGCTAGCTAGCCCCAACCCTGAATTGGTAGGCCAAAGCAACATTCTCCAAATCTTAAAAAAGCTCCAAAATATTCTAAATAATTGATACACTCTTGGAAGGTATTTTATAACAATATGTGCGTTCAATTAAAATTCAGTATAAAAACTTTGAAAACATGTAAGCTTACATGATTACAGAATAACTATTATGATTTACAGAAGCATCGCTATATGCTAGGCACATTCCAAACACTCAAGAAGAGTTCACAGTGTATAATTACATTATATTTCAAAAACTCAAGAGTAAAAGAACATTTTTTAGAACTCTTAACTGATCATGGGAATCCAGTATAGAATAGATGCCTCTCCACAAACCAAACAAGTGAATAAGACTAATTTGTAATCATATGGACCCATCTACTGGATATCAAAGGAAAATGATACCAAAAAGCAGATCTGGTGGTCAACCAACCCAAGAGAGGGACTGTCCTTCTCCAACACTCCCGCTTTTCTTGGCCACTAATACAGAGGAAAGCCAACATAGATTTTTGAATTCCTAGATAATTTTCATACTATAATCATATTGGAAAAGGAGATACTATTATCACATTATCAAAATTAATTTTAGATCTATAATTTAATGTTTTGGTCCTTCAGAATCTAGAGTGTTGTTCCCTATTGTCTCAAAACAACTGCAAAACAGATATAAATTTCCAGTTAGCCAAAAATGTTTCAGGTGTTGAGCAACCTGGCAAACCACTCTATAGCAAAAATTAAGTGTTGCAGGCTATCGGGCCTTTCAAAATACCTTGCCAGCAAATTCACTCAGTTTTGGACCAAGTGATTCTTCATGGAAAGAGAAGTATGTCTTGAGAGTGGCTAAACACAAAGTCATCTTGGGCTTTGACTACACTATGAGTTTTATATTCAGCACGGCTGACCCATGCCTTTGCTGCTGCTATCAGTGCTACTATGGCTATATTGCTATTTATACTCACACTAGCTCGATGAGAACTAGTCGAGTACGTGTACATGAGCAGGGGAATCACACATCTAGTTCACAGTGTAGACATAACCTTGGAATATATTTTAGCTTTAGCAGATGGGGTAACTGCTGCAGAGACTTAGGTCTGTAACCTTTGAATTAGCTCCTTTTTCTGCTTGCTGGTGAAAGAGGAGAGAAATTTAGAGGCTACTGTTGAAGATGACTGCCAGTGCCTCTCTGAGGATAAATAAGATACCTCCTTCATTTAAGGCTGACAGATTTAGGCCTTTGCATCAACTCATCTGTTTTTAGGAAAGAACAGGTAGCTTCAGCAATATCAGGATTTCTCAAGTCTCCCTGACACCTGTCAAATTGGCTTTAAGCCTAGATATTATACAGGGACCAGAATAGTTGTACTGGTTGATGATCTACAGCCAGATTCTTTTAGAGCTCTTTGCAGAACTGGTGCCTTATATAGTATGTTAGAAACTATACTAAATATAGAAATCAATAGAAAAAAAAACAACAGATGAGGCTCAAATTAGACATCCTGCTTTTTCACTCTTTTCCATGAAGATATTATTCCAATGTTTGGTCTGATCCTAACACAGTATGTCACAAGCATTATTATGTCTTCATACTGAACAGTAACTGAAATCCTTTTATTAAAATACAACAGTCTAAGATGAATTTCTTCATCCTTGGAGTGACACTGAGCCCGAAGCCCATACTAGTAATCACTTTACACAAAGCCAGATCTCACACTCAACTCAGACAGTGAATCTGGGGACTTAATTCACAGATTTTTTTTTTAAAGTTATATGAAAGGTTATGGGTTTGAACTGGTTCTTTAAAAATGAAATGGATGTATTTCAGAATTTTCTGAGAAACTATATTTGGGATGTTCAGGGCTGTTTATGAATAACTAATTTACCACAGAACTACTTAACTTTCTGCAATACACTCCTCTTTCTCTTCCTGCTCTCTGCCCCCACCTCTATCCCTATCCCCTCATACTCCCTACAGGAACTCAGTTTGAAAAACATAACACACAAAAATAAATCCATTTTTTTGTGATGGATAGAAAAGCAGTTCCACATTTTCATTTTAAAAATAAAATGGTAGTCCACTTAGTGAATATTAATCATCCTTAGCTAAGGAACTGTTAATGCTATATGCTCAAACGGTAGGTGTTGTAGCCGGCCGCGGCCCCCCATCCATGGCTTGGCCCCCATCCATGGCT
The DNA here is from genome assembly GCF_002925995.2 of Terrapene triunguis. NCBI lineage: Eukaryota > Metazoa > Chordata > Testudines > Emydidae > Terrapene > Terrapene triunguis. The sequence continues at coordinate 3,049,432 of NW_020664373.1, forward strand.
TGGCCTTCCCCAGACAGCAACAGCTTCTGCTCCTGGAGAGGAGGGGCAGCCCATTTCTCCCATCTACTCCCGCTTTTGCTTTTTCAAATGCAGTCTGTCTGTGTCTGTGCAAGTTTCCTGTACACCTTGTTCTTGAAGTACAGTTTGCAGTTTCCTGTCTGAACCACATATAACAGCGGAAGTCCCCACTGATGTTGCATGCTTACTTAAAGCTATATTACCAATTGTATTCATGCTTATGAATATGTAATCAACATGTAAGGAGTGAGTGAGATAATGTGAGTGTAAGAAAACAATCGCAAGGCTTGAACCGAAATATTACTGTGTAAGGATAATCAAGGTGTCTATGGGACTGTATATAAACCTACGGCAGTAGCAGCCAGAGAGAGATGTAGCCCACAACAGCAAAAACTCGGAACCAGACCGGAAGCAGTAGAGCCCTCCTGTAGATCCGAAGGGACAGCGGGGACTCTCGTCGCCTAGCGGTTCGATCTCTGGGAAGCTTGAACCTGGCCAATCTCAGTTCACCTAAGATCAAAAGCAACATCCACACCTCCAGCCTGTCACCAGTATGAATGGGATGTGTGTGTGAGTATAACTGTGCAAATAAGGGAAGCAAGCAATAAATCAACCCTCAATATTGCTTTAGTTTGACCTTGTTTGTGGTTATTTCTTGGCCTGATTCCAGGGAACGGGCAACAGGTGTGACTGTTTTTAAAGTACATTTACAGACAAATTAATTTAAAATAATTCCTGTCTTAATAAAACAGCCGCATTAATGCACTCCCATCTGACAATTCAAAATCAAATGTCAATTTTGGAACATGCTGGGTGCTTTTCGATTTCCAGCTGAATGTAAAATGAGATAATGGTCAAAAGAGAAAAGAGGACAGGAACAAGGTGTCCAACAACTGAGAATTATTATTTAATATAAGTGGGAATGGAGGATGAAATGAAAGCACAAACCCCAACGTTAGTGTCTAGAGGGGAAACATCTTTCAGAGAGAGATGTTTGCGACACTCTGTACCTCAGAGTGGCACCCTGCAACTCCCATATTCACCACTGTCATATAATTATGATATGTTTTGTACAAAGTATGACTTAGGTATCATTTTTAAAGTCTTGATCTGTTGAACATTAATATCCTGTTGGATAGTATGTGCTATTATTATAGGTGAGGTTATGAAGTACTGCTGTATGTTACTGAAACATGCTGCAAGGTTGGAAACACCCACAACAGCCTTTCAGGTAAAACAATGGAGTAGCCAAAAGTGCTGATGGCCCCTTAAAGAGAATCCACTCTCCCAGTGGCCATCCCAGAAACTTCTCAGAGAGAGCACAGAGACAATGGAGACTCATTGCCCAATGAGGGTGGACTCCCATGACACAAACTTAGATCTTTCCAGCAAGCTAGAGAAACTATAAAAGAAGGGAAGTGACATCATCACTTTCCCTCTCCCTGTCCCCCTTCCCAATTCAACACCTGGAGGAACATCTGGAAGACAAAGACTTTGAATTGGGGAGGGTGATCCCAGGCTGGGAAAGAGTCCCAGCCTGTGTACTGAGGATGTGTGACCTGTTTGTACCATCTGCAGGGTGAGACACTGATTGATTCGAATCCTGTTTAGTTTGTAGAACTCAGACTGCAAATTTATGTTTATTTCTTAGATAACCAATTTTGATCTCTACGCTTGCTACTTATAATCACTTAAAATCTATTTTTTGTAGTTAATAAATCTGTTTTATATTTTACCTAAAACTGTGTTTTGATTGAAGCGCTTGGGAAATCTCAGCTCAGTTTACAAAGGCTAATGTGTGTCCTCTCCATATCGAGGGAGGAGTGGTCTGGGTAATGAACTTACATTGGCCAGGCTTCTGATTAGTGTAAGATGGTACAGTTCTGGGGTTCAAGGCTGGGGAGCTGGGGGGAACTGGCTGTAGCCGCTCTATTGTTGGTTCATGTGAGGCTGGGAAAGCATTAATGTAACTCAGTTGGATGCGTCCCTGCCTGTGGATTTCTGTGTAAATGCAGTACCTGCCAGAGGTTTGTGGCTTGATACAGCATGTGACATTATCTGATTAAAATATGACCATGCAAAATCATTGTTGCTACCACTGTTATATAATTGCAATGAATCTTATACCAAGTGTGACACATGGCCAGAAAGGGTTAAGGAGGTTGCAGGATAAGTGGCCAAAAGTCAACCATTAGAGACATGTTAAAAAAGGATGTGAAAGGTAATTAGGGCCACTCCATGCTAGAATAGGCTAGAACTTTGAAATGCAAACCTGTATTACTACAGAATTGTAGGTGATCCTAATTGTATACGTGAACTTATATCTTGTAGGATGTTAGCTATGTAAACAGACAGTTCCTGTCTGTCACTATAGCTATTGATTCAGAGATCAAAAAGACATATTAACATTTAGATGAACTGTAAACATAGTAACATCACTGTATTCATCTCTCTTCGAAATGTATAGCAAATCATCTGCCAATGATGGAAAAATGGGCAATTGCCTTATGTTAATCTGTGTAGCTAATTACTGGCAATTCTTAGGAAATAGGTCTACTTCAAAATACCCATGATTGCCTATTGTTCGCCGAAGTGCTCCGACATGTCAAAGAAGGCCTGAAACCGTATGACTAAAAGATGCCCTGGGTCCCAATCCTTTTTATCTCAGATCTGCTTGATGCTTCATGAAGGGAAAGCTTACGCCCAAGATTGAGATTGCCAGTCCTAATCTGGAATCACCCTGAATATGAACATTGGACAATAACCTATGAGATAATTCTGAAAGAATTCTTTGCAACTACAAAGATCACCATCTCTTCTATGAATTTGATCTCAAGAACTGTACTCATGTCTGTATGTATACCAGTGATTCCCAACTGGGGTTCGTGAAATATTACAGGAGGTTCTCAGGAAAAAATATCCCTAATGGTAGACAGAGCTGTCCTTAAGGGCAAGCAGCCCAGAGCTCCTGGACTTCCAAGAGCTAAGCAGATCAAAGCAAACATATCTATCACACTGAGGAGATTTAAACTTCAAGACTCCTTATAAGAAAATGGAAAGGGAGGTGGATATTTTTTGCTGTTTTTAAAATTAAATAGGCAGCTAGTATTGTTTTCAAATTATTATGAAGAACAAGTTTAAGCTTTGTTGTAACATGCGTTGTTTGCCTGGACTGCTCAAGACCTGAATGCTTGTGTAGGAGGAGCTCTTTGAGTTGGCTTCTTAAATACCTTCATGCTGTTTCACATCTGATACTCCTTCATGAAACATAGGAGCCTTGCCTTATAACAGACTTATTCAAAATGATACAAGCTATGAAAGTGAAATCTTGGAAGAGTGTTGCCGTTTTCATAATGTAATAAAAATATGGTAATGATAAATAATAATTAATAATAAGTAGTGTGTAATAAGCATGTCATAAAAACAAATTTTATATTTCCAAGATCACTGCTTTTATATTTTATACTCAGGGAAAGGAGAAAATCCCTGGAAATATTCATTTTTAGGAGGGGGTTCACGAGACTTGACATTTTAGTGAAAGGGGTTCACAGGTTGTTAAAGTTTGGGAACCACTGATGTATACTGATCTTTTAACCAATAGACTCTCTCTTTTCTTTTTAAATAATTTTTAGTTTAGTTAATAAGAATCGGCTGTAAGCGTATATTTGGGTAAGATCTGGAATATTCATTAACCTGGGAGGTAATGTGTCCGATCCTTTGGGATTGGTAGAACTTTCTTATATGATGAATAAGATCTTCAGTAATCCTCATCATATTTGACTTGGGTGTCTGGGTGGAGGCCTAAGGCTGGGTTGCTTTATGGGAATGTTGTTGGCTTCTGGGTAACCAGTAAGGTATTATAGAAGCTGTTTTGTGCTGGTTTGGTAAATCTAAGTATTGGAATATCCATTATCTTTTGGGATTGTTTGCCCCATTCTTTGCAGTTCACCTGAATTGAGTAATTCCAGTGTGGCTCTCTGGGATCCTGGTCACAGAGCATGACTGAATGAGAGGGATACCTAAACAACAAACTAAAAGAAGCAGTTAGAGGCAAAAAGGCATCCTTTAAAAAGTGGAAGGTAAATCCTGTTGAGGAAAATAGAAAGGAGCATAAACTCTGGCAAGTCAAATGTAAAAATATAATTAGGAAGGCCAAAAAGGAATTTGAAGAACAGGTAACCAAAAACTCAAAAAGTAAAAGCAAATTTTTTTTTTTAACTAAGCACATCAGAAGCAGGAAGCCTGCTAAACAACCGGTGGGGCCACTGGACAATCAAGATGTTAAAGGAGCACTAAAGGGGGATAAGGCCATTGCATAGAAACTATATGGATTCTTTGCATTGGTCTTCACAGCTGAGGATATGCGAGAGATTCCCCAAAGTGCACCATTCTTTTTAGGTGACAAATCTGAGGAACTGTCCCAGATTGAGGTGTCATTAGAGGAGGTTTGGGAACAAATAGATGAATTAAACAGTAACCAGGACTGGATGGTATTCACCCAAGAGTTCTGAAGGAACTCAAATGTGAAATTGTAGAACTACTAACTATGATACCTATCTTTTAAATCAGCTTTTATACCAGATGACTGGAGGATAACTAATGTTACACCAATTTTTAAAAAAGGCTTCAGAGGCTATCCCAGCAACAACAGGCTGGTAAGCCTAACTTCAGTACCGGGCAAATTGGTTGAAACTATAGTAAAGAACAGAATTATCAGACACATAGATGAACATGATTTGTTGGGGAAGAGTTAACATGTTTTTTGTAAAGGGAAACCATGCCTTACCAATCCACAGAATTCTTTGAGGGGGTCAAGCAGCATGTGGACAAGGGGGATCCAGTGCATATAGTGTACTTAGATTTTCAGAAAGCCTTTGAAAAGGTCCTTCACCAAAGACTCTTAAGCAAAGTATGCTGTCATGGGATAAGAGGGAAGGTCCTCTCATGGATCAGTAACTGGTTGAAAGATAGGAAACAAAAGGTAGGAATAAATGGTCAGTTTTCAGAATGGAGAGAGGCAAATAGTGGTGTCCCCCAGAGGTACTGAGACTAGTACTGTTCAACGTATTCATAAATGATCTGGAAAAAGGGGTAAACAGTGAGGTGGCAAAATTTGCAGATGATACAAAACTATTCAAGATAGTAAGTCCAAAACAGACTGCGAAGAGTTACAAAAGGACCTCAGAAAAGTGGGTGACTGGGCAACAGAATGGCAAATGAAATTCAGTGTTCATAAATGCAAAGTAATGCACATTGGAAAGCATAATCCCAATTATACATATAAAAAGATGGGATCTAAATTAGCTGTTATCATTCAAGAAAGAGATCTTGGAGTCATTGTGGATAGTTCTCTGAAAACATCCACTCAATGTGCAGCAGCAGTCAAAAAGGCTAACAGAATGTTCAGAATCATTAAGAAAGGGATAGATAATACGACAGAAAATATCATACTGCCTCTATATAAATCCATGGTACGCCCACATCTTGAATACTGTGTGAAGATCTGGTTGGCCCATCTCAAAAAATACATATTGGAATTGGAAAAGGTTCAGAAAAGGGCAAAAAATAAAAGATTAGGGGTATGGAACAGCTTCCATATGAGGAGAAATTAATAAGACTGGGACTTTTCAGCTTGGAAAAGAGATGACCAAGGGGGATATGATAGAGATCTATAAAATCATGACTGGTGTGGAGAAAACAAATAGGGAAGTGGTATTTACTCCTTCGCATAACACAAGACCTAGGGATCACCAAATGAAATTAATAGGCAGCAGATTTAAAACAAACAAAAGGAAGTATTTCTTCACACAACGCACAGTCAACCCATGGAACTCACTGCCAGAGGATGTTGTGATGCCCAAGACTATAACAGGGTTCCAAAAAGAACTAGGTAAGTCCATGGAGGATAGGTCTATCAATGGGTATTAGCCAGGATGGGCAGGGATGGGCAGCTTCTGATTGCCAGAAGCTGGGAATGGGCGACAAGGGATGGACCACTTGATGATTACCTGTTCTGTTCATTCCCTCTGAAGCACCTGGCATTAGCCACTGTCAGAAGACAGGATACTGGGCTAGATGGAGCTTTGGTCTGGTCCAGTATTGCTGTTCTTATGTACCCCAGGTTGGTGGGACAGAGGGCTCATCTCTCACACAGTCCAGGTTGCACCCTGAGGGCCCCGTAACAATGTTGTAGTACACATTCTCAGATAGCGCTTCTTTCCATATCTTCAGGAGATTTTAAATTTAGACATGTAACATCTTTAATGTTTGAAGAGAGTCTGCTGTAATTTTAGCCTTGTCACAATTTTTTTAGATATCATGTATCACCCTAGGACTGTCAAAGCACAACGAGTTTATATTATATACTTTTTAACTCACCTACTATTTCCTGACTTTTCCACGTGTCCTTATATTAAAAAAAAAAGAAAAAAAAGTTTGGGAAAGTGGTCACAAGAAATGGGAGAGTGAACATTTATTCCTGATAATTTATAATGAAACTACTATAAATGCCTAATATAGCCACAAACTCACATTTCTCATTTTCACCTTCAAAGCCCAAAATCATTGTACACAGAATTTCTGAACATCTTACTTATTCTCTCATTTAATTGCTCTCTTGATGTCTTTCTTCCCCTTTCAGCCTTGTGCCTGTATCATGCCTGGAACAATCTTCACTTCAACAAGTACATACACTCTTTATCCTCCTTCAAAAGCCTCTTTAAACCCCTCTTCTTTCAAGAATCTTTTCTATGTTCTTCTCCCCGCGCCCACAGTCATACTGCTGAGCTACTGACTGGCATTATCTTGTTTAAAACCACCTTTGCTTGTCCTTTAAACCAGTGATTCTCAACCTTTTGATACCAGGCATCGGCTTGCTGCCTTCCTAAAATGTGTCAGGAACTGTGTCTATCCATGGACCAGTAGTTGAGAAATACTGCTCTAGACCTACTCTGAAACCTTGTGAGAGGTACAACAGAGAAGCTGGCCCTGGGCTACTACAGAGATGACTGGTTCTATTCTCAACTCTGTCAGAAATGCAATCTCTGTTCTCTCACCTGGAAAATATAGGGAAGTATACTTTCTTGCCTCCAAAGCAGAATTCAGAGGCCGTGGTCAGTAAAAAGGGCTGCAAAATACAATGGATGAACAATAATCAGTGGGAAATCTGGGGCTAAAACTCATGGTCTCATTCCTGGCTCCCAGCATATTTTACTCTAGGCCAAAGTGGCAGCAGCTGATATTGATACTACATTGTACACCCATTTTAAGATTCCCAGCGTGGAGGACATATAGGGGGGCAGGAGCATGCTCAGTGCAGATGGACCATGCAGGGATTTTAGCAACAACTCTCTAACAAGCTCTACTGAACAAGTAGAAATGATGATTTTCAGAGGTTTATAACTTGACCAATTATGGGTGAATTTTCAAGATGCGGGTTGCCCACCACTGCTCTAATAGCTTTGAAGAACAGGGCAACAGGCTGGAGCCTCTTCTGCTTCCTCCTTCAGTCACAGAAACAGTGGACTGCAGTAATGTACTCCGGAGGTGACGAGAGCATGATCACTGTGACCAGATCCTTCACTGGGAAACAGGGATCAATTTCCCAGGAAGTAAATGTAGAATTTTTTGTCACACTGATGGTACCCAATTACTTAGTCTTAGTGAGACAGCAGGATCTTGAAATTTTGAAACAGCTTAAGTATGAAGTGGCTGAGCTGCTAACAATAATATGTAATCTCATTAAACACTGCTACTGTTTCAGAAAACTGAAGGGTGACAAATGTTGTAACTATATTTTAAAAAAGGCTCTGGTGTAATCCAGGGAATTATAGACCACTAAGCATGTCGTAGTCTCACTGCCCCAGAGCACCCCACTTGTGGCGGGAAAAAACAGTTACTTAACTTTTGACCTTTCGTAACTGTTGTTCTTTGAGATGTGTTGCTCATGTCCATTCAGTTCTAGGTGTGTGCCTGCCCACATGCACGGCCGTCCGAGATTTTTGCCTTAGCATTACCCATAGTGCTGGCTGGATCTTATTGTCCACATGAGGAGACATCCGATCACCATAGACTTGCCTGCGGCTGATGGGCCACATGGAAGCATGCACATATGTGGTCAGGCACGCCCGGCTTCATCTGCGACTCCTACAAACATGGCTAGTAACAGTCTACATTCCCAGCAGGCACCCCCTAGACCAAGTGGTCACGGTACCGGACCGTGTCCTCTCATCCTTGAACTGGTGGCTACACCACAAATCAGTGCTGCGAGGAGTTCCCTTGTGTCCCCTTCACCGTCGCTCACCCTGGTCTCGGATGTGTCAGATCTGGGCTGGGGAGCCCACCTGGATGAGCTCAGCACCCAAGATTGCTGGATGCGGCAGGACTTAGCTCTTCATATCAATGTCAGGGATCTGGTTCCCCCATGGGACCTGAATCTGGTGCTCTCAAAGCTCATGGGCCCTCCTTTTGAGACCCTAGCTTCCTGCTCCTTTCCTGGAAGGTGTCCTTCTTGGTCACCATAACATTGGTGCAGCGGGTGTCCAAGATCAGGGCACTCACGTTGGAGCCGCCCTATATAGTCTTCTACAAGGACAAGGTCCAGCTGGCCCGCTTCTGGCTTTTCTGCCCAAGGTTGTTTCCCAGTTCCACATGGTCAGAACATCTACTTACTGGTCCTCTGTCCGAAGCCTCCCGCATCAGATGAGGAGCGAAGGTTGCATACTCTTGATGTCAGACAAGCGCTGGCCTTCTACATCGATAGAACACAGCTGTTCCATAAGTCATCACAGTTGTTTCTTGCTGTTGTGGACAGGATGAAGGGCTGCCCAGTGTCAGCCCAGAGAATTTCATCTTGGATCACGGCGTGCATCCATTATTGCTGCGAGCTGGAGAAAGTACCCCCGCCAGCGATTGTGACAGCTCATCCCACTAAAGTGCAGGCATCTTCGGTAACCTTCCTGACACAGGTGTCAATCCAAGAGATCTGTCAGTCCGCCACCTGGTCATCCATCCATACGTTCGCATCACACTATGCACTGACCCAGCAGGCACGAGATGAAGAGAGGCCACACAGGTCCAGGATGGGTCTGAGGCCCGTCTTGGCCTTCAGGATTAGGAAGTATCGGGAATAGAATCCTCTTCCTTCCATGTCCTGAGGAACCACCTCCACAGCCCCCAATTGCAGGAGCTTGTCGATCTCCTAAAACAGGAGTTGCTTGTGAGAGGAGTCCCTGAAGGGGGATGGGGAAGCTGGGGGGCGGGAAGGAGGGGTATCCACAAACTGCAGGGTGTAGCCCTGAGCTACTATGTCCAGGACCCAGTGGTCCGAGGTAACCTGCGACCAGGCCGAGCGGTAGGGGGAAAGGTGGTTGAGGAAAGGACGGGCAGAATCCAGCAGACTGACTGGGGCATCACTCACGAGCGCACCCTCAAAGCGATTGCTTTTGGCCCCCCGGGTGCTTAGTGGGGCTGGGCTGGGCTGGCAAATGAGGGGAGGAAGGGCAGCGATGGTTAAACCCGATGTCCCTTCTCCTTGCAGATCCCTGCTGGGCTGCCAAGGCCTCGATGGTGGTGGAGGCCAGAATGGTTTTCTGGCAGACTGTGGGGTATGCATGCCCCACGAGCGAAGGGTAGCCTTAGTGTCTTTCAACCCATGTAGCCTGGCATCCGTTTGATTGGAGAAGAGCCCAACTTCATCAAAGGGGAGGTCCTGAATAGAGGCCTGCATCTCCTGGGATAGGCCCACCGTTTGGAGCCAGGAGCTGCGTCACATAACCACAACTGATGCGAACACCCTCGCCACCAAGTCCCATGCCATTTGCAGGGAGCATCTGGCTGCTGCGGTCCCTTCCTCTACCAGGGTACCAAACTCCTGAGCCTGACCCTGAGGAAGGGAATCCTGGAACTTCTGAGGCTCTCCCAGAGGTTAAAATTGTATTTGCCCAGCAAGGCCTGATGGTTCGCCACCCGGAATTGTAGGCTTGCTGTGGAATACATTTTCCTGCCAAATACATTGAGTTTTTTGGTTTCTTTACTGTTGGGAGTAGAAGCGGTGGGGACCTGCTTGTCCTTTTCATTGACTGCAGATACAACCAGTGAGCCCAGGGATGGGTGAGTATAATGGTACTCGAAACCCTTGGCTGGAACAAAGTATTTTTTCTCAGCCCGTTTCAAGGTGGGTGGATGGAAGATGGAGTCTGCCACAGTGACTTGGAGATCTTAAGGACTCCATCGTGCACGGGCAGGGTGACCCGGGTGGGCGTGGAGGCCGAGAGGACATTGAACAGGGTGTCCTCCTACTCGGCCATCTCCTGCACTTCCAGCCCCAAGTTCTCAGCCACCCGCCTGAGAAGGGCTTGGTGTTCTTTAAAGTCATCCGGGGGGGCTGACCCTGGAAGGCTCTGCGACCGCCTCGTCTGGGGAAGAGGCTGCAAGTGGAGGCGCTGGGGGCTCGGCAGCCATTGGAGAGGGAGGTTTGGGGGTGGGCACTGGGTCCTCCATCCCAACCTCTGAATGACCTCCCGGTACTGGGCCTGGTGGGGCCGTCGATTTCCGCTCCGACACGGCCACTGATGCGGGCTGCAAAGGGGGCATTGTCATCACCAGAATGCCCCATGCTCCCCAATATGGCTACCGTGTTAGCCACTGGCCTTGCTGCCACTGCGGTGCTGTGTACGGCAGAGCAGTTTCCAGTGCCCAATTCCATTGTGGGGACCGGGGCGATGGGCTGAACTGGACCTCCACACCAGAGGAACCACTCTCCGGTGACCAGGGAGGAGCCGTCGACACCTGGGTCTGCTTGCTGGTCATGGCTACCAGTGAGCACTGACCAGTCGTAAGCAACTGGTGGCTATACCAGGGAGAGCAGTCCCAGTACTGGGGAGATCAGCGTCGGGGAGAACGGTGTTGCAGAGACCGGTAACCTGAGGGGGAGCGGTCCCACGGTGACCGGGACCAACGTCTAGTTGCAGATTGGCGATAGGGCGAATGGCGACAATCCTAATACAGGGAGCGTTGACCCCGCATTGGGGAATAACGTCTTGATGTCCGGAGGGAGAGTTTGGGTTACCGGCGGCATGGTTGCGACCTGCCATGGGATTGCTTGGCCGGCGATCAGTGCTCCCCCACCCCCAGAGGGGTCTTAACGGCTGGCTTGCTCTCTCAGCGAGCCTTAGCTTGGTCCTGCGGCCACGGAGATGTCACAGAAGCAGGTGAAGATCTGTGCGCTCTCTGTGCCTGGGTTTGGGATGACGACGGTGCAGGCAGGATGGTGGGTCACATACTGCTCACCAGACTCAGTGACGGACCTTTAAGTGGGCTAAGAGCCACAGGTGCGGAGGCACGCTCGTGCTGCTCCAGAGAAGGTTGGCGGATAGGCCCGTTCCCTCTACTGGATGACCCTTAGGCCTTCTTGCTCGGCGCCAGTGAGCGCTTCTTTGCCTTCTTCTTTGGCACCGGTGACAACAAACGGTGCCGAAAGGAGCCGGGTGCCAGTGGCGCACTGCGCATGGAGGCTGAAGTACTTTGTGCGGCCTGCGTAGAGGGCTCAGAAGCTGGGTGGAGAGCGGATTCCATCAGGAGAGCTCTGAGGCGAATGTTCCTCTCCTTCTGGGTGCGAGCCCAAAAGTTCTTACAGATCGAGCAACGCTCCTTGATGTGTGATTCCCCCAAGCACTTAAGGCAGCTGTCATAAAGATCACTCACAGGCAAAGGTCTGCCACAGATCGAGCAGGGCTTTAACTCGGAAGCTCGGGGCATGCCCTGCTTCGGGCGAAGTCCCAGCTGGGACCTTAGCTATCAGCTAACTACGCTACTTAACAACTACTTAACACTAACTACAATTAAAGAAAGGCCCGAAGGCATGAAGTCCAATGGAGGAAAACTGCTAACTCTTGACTGACCACCATGGGTGCTAAGAAGGAACAGAGAGAGCATGGGCCAGCAGCGCCTGATATAAGCTCTGACGGCCTCGCACATGGGCGTGCGCACACCTAGAATGGAATCGACATGAGCAAGCACTCAAAGAAGAAACCGTGACTCTGCCCCGCTTTCCTCGTAACCTTGGTGGTCTTGTACAGTGGTGACTTGGCCCTCCAGCCAGGTCACATTATAGTTCCACCCGTTCCAGGCTATCTCTGTCCCAAACAAACAGTGTCTGACAAAATAGTAACGGGTTTCAGAGTGGTAGCCCTGTTAGTAAAATTTGCTTATGACTAAAAGTTAGGTAGGTTAGTCAGGACCAGAGGGAACTGTGAGAAATTTCAGAGGGACCTAAACAAGCTAGGTGAATGGGCAACACAATGACAAATTAAATACAATGGTTGACAAATGCAAAGTAATGCACATTGGAGAGAAATAATTAAACTACACATATATCTTCCAGGGGTCTATACAAACTGTATCAACTCATGAAAAGGGCCCAGACATCATTGTAGACAGCTCAATGAAGACCTCTGCTCAATGTACATGTTCAGTCAAAAAAGTAAACAAGATGTCAGGTTGCACAAGGAATGGGATGGTAAATAATATGGAGAATATTATGACACCTTTATATACATGAATGGTGCAGCCTCCTCTGAGTACCGTGTCATCCCAAATCATATAGGATATTGCAGTGCGAGAGAGGGTTCAGAGAATAGCAATGAGAATGATCAAGAGCCTGGAAAAAAATCATATGAACTGAGATTGAAAAGATTGGGATTGTTTATCTTACGAAAATGAGTAAGAAGGACATGATAAATTTACACACAAAATGTGTAATTAAAGCTATGGACTCATTGGCACAGGAAGTCATTGATGCCATGAACTTAAGATTCAAAAAGGGACTGGATATGTATATAGATAAGAATACCCAGAGTTATAATTCATAACAAATTTTGTGGAAAATATATTAAGCCTCACGCTTCAGGGATTAAGCCAATCTCGAACTATCAGAGAGCAGGATGAGATGTGATGGAAAGAGTAGATTACTCCACATCTGCCTGCTGTGGGGTTCTTGCACCTGCCTCTCACATATATGGTACTAGCCACTGTCAATGTCAAGGTACTAGACTAGATGATCCAGTATGGCAATTCCTATATTTTGCATTATTTTGATTGATAGGAAGGGAAGGGTATCTTTGATGGAAGGGAAGGACAGCATCACTATTCTAATATAGTGATATTAGACTAATATAAGAAGTATTTCCTTCTTCAAATCAGTAACACTTCAGCCTTGCCCAGGCTTAGTTTGAACCATCTGTCTCATGTTTGAATAAATACTCACTATTATTGTAAGATAAAGAAATTCTGGAATGGAAGTGTTAAGCACGCTTTAACAGATAAACCTGTCCCTTTTCCAGCTCTTCTCTGTGCTACTACAAGGTCTTTTATATTTATAATACTAATCTATCACAATAAAAATATTTTGTTTCCAAACACACTTCTTTATGGAGTACATTTTGTAATCATCTTATAAGTGCACTCATTTCATGATATAGCGATCAGTGTACTACCACTGCATAAAATCCTTTTCCCTGTTTAGCCAATAAATAATCTGTCAGTGCTAACTGATCACCCTGTACATAGCTTTTCTGAAATGATGGTAAAAATCCCACCAAGAATATTAAAAATGCATCCTCACCCACACAACTGAATAAACTCGGGGGGGGGGGGGGGGAGGGGGCGGCAGCATATCTGAAAATTATCTGCAGTTTCACATTTCATGAACAGCAACAATATTTTTTTTAAAATATAAAGAGGGCATACAGGGATAAAGTGACACACACTGGGCCTTCCAAAGATTTCTGCAGGACTTTCTAAATTAATAAATTACAAAGAAGCAACAAAAATACCCTTAACAATTCAATTGCTTGTTTTAGACTTCATTCTTTGTTCTAAAACTCTGAAGAAGAATTTTTATGACAGGCACTGGCATGATTGCAAAGGTAATTCAGCTATACAGAGGATCAGTGTACTAGATCTTTTTGAAAGAGGATTTATTCATTGCTTGCTGTAACCCAGAAGACATTAAAAACATTTTAGAGAAAATTCTTGTTAATTAAAATCTAATTATTCAATGATTACTCTGTTTGGCATCTCCAAAAAAATGCTCAAGGTCTTGAAAAGAAAAAAGATAACTCAACGAGCACTTTATCAGAAAAGAAGTATTTCCCCCTCTTTTTTCCTACTTACCATGCATAATTAATATGTGATAATACCCATAATGAGTTCTCTAAAACAATTAGTAACACATCTCCAGTGACCTGCTAATCTGAATATAATGCTTTTTGAATTTGTAGGTGTACCAATCTCTATGTTTATGCACCCATAGCACGTAGAAGGAAAGAAAGCTGCAGAACATAATTTATTATTTTGCATCAGATTTCATCAAGTCCCTTAGCAACTACTTGATACATTATCAAGACAAATGCAAGGAATTTTTTTTCTAAAATAGCGGTACCCCAAAGAATAAGAACCAATTACAATGCTCCTTTTTGACTATAATCATAGGCATCAAGTGAAAGAAAACCTTGACCAGAGTATTTTTGTATGAAATTTGAATGCCTTTTTTCATCTCCATAAGGCGAACACATCCATAAACAAACATGCAGTGCAGTGTCTAGAACACTTAAGAACTAAATTACTTTCAAACCATGCAACACTTCATTTTTCTTCTACACAGCTAGTGGGAGGGAGGAGAGGAGGGGAACAAATCCTGTAGACGAAGTATTAGGATTGAAAGAAACTTTATAAATATCTCTTTCCTTTAGCTGCTTTGTAAATAAAAAATACAATTCCTTTACAGGGGACAACATTTATACCATGTCCTTAAAAGTCCTACATTCCTAAATGTGGTCCTAAATGTAGTTTTCTTTTTCCATCTCTATTTTTGATGGCTGCCCAAACTGCAAAAGAGCATTAAAGATTCACCCCATTAGTCTAGAGTCTGTTGATATTTTTCCACCCCTCCACATTGCTGCAACAAACACAGAAAGTAAGTTTTGCAATCCCAGAAGTCACCTTCCAGTCTGGAAGGTACAAATTAGGGTTTACATGCTGAGACTATTTAGAAGCAGAAGCTGGTATAGGATGCAGCCACTTGCTTATTAAGTAGTACATCACACAGAGAGCACATTACACCAGTCCTCTGTGATCTTCACACACTAGTTAGAAGCTTCTGGGTGGTATTCAAGGTATTGGTTTTAATCTATAAAGCCCTAAATGGTTTGAGATTTGGTTACCTCAGATCACTTCTCTCCATGTGGGATACTGACACAACTGCAGTCAGTCGGGCCAGTCAAGCTAGACTTTCTCCGACTTTTAAAAAAGAGGGGACTGGAAGCAGGACGTTTTTTCTGAAGGGTTCCCAGGTTTGGAATCTGCTCTTGACAGAGTTACAATAACTAGGATTTGAAAAAGGACAATCTGGAAGGGACATAAACCCTAATATTTCAGGGCATGAGCCAAACTCTAACTATTGAGCATTAGGAAACAACGTCCTGCATTGCCAGCTTCAGGGTTTCTTGTACTATCTTCTGAAGCATCTGGTACTGGTCCCTGTCAGGGACAAGATAATTCATTCCAATTCCTGTGTTTCTTTTGTGCACCACTACCTGAACTAGTTAACTTTCCAGGCAGACTGCAAACCATATCTTTTTTAACCAGGTGGAGAGGAAGTAGGTGAGGGGTTACTGGCATGGAGGTTTTGTCTATGGTCACTTGTATTAAAGGGATTAATTTAATTTTGAATGTGCCCATTGCAAATCTGTTGAATGTGTGATCATTTTTATTTTTTGTTTAAAATTTCTGTACATTACACTGAACTTAAGGTGTGCACTTAGAAACCTGAAATATAATATATAAATTAAATTAAAGATTTCATGGACTAAGCAGGAGTCACAAGGTGATTCCTGAACTTAGGCTTCTCAAATGGCAGCACATTGAGCGGTAGCTACTTCCTTACAGTGTACATTATTTATTGTAATTATTGTACATAAAATACAGCCTGCAAAACTGTGAGTGCTTTTTAGCATCTATTCTTAGCCAGGACATTGTAACTTTTGCTTTTAGATGTGGTTCTCACCACAGTTGTCCATGTTTTTGTCACCTCCAGATTACATTACTACAAGGAACTCTCTTAAGAAAGCATATTTTGCCTGTACTTCACAGCATTCACTGGCTTCTAGTTCATTTCTGGTAATACACCTCTACACCGATATAACGCTGTCCTCGGGAGCCAAAAAAATCTTACCGCGTTATAGGTGAAACCACGTTATATTGAACTTGCTTTGATCCACCAGAGTGCGCAGCCCCCCCCCCCCCCCGGAGCACTGCTTTACCGCGTTATATCCGAATTTGTGTTATATTGGGTCTCGTTATATCGGGGTAGAGGTATAGTTTGGATCCTGGCTACCTCCCTCTCTGTCTTATCAGAGGGTGGAAAGCAGGTTTTATTTATTTACCGTGTGCATAGTTGTCTACCCAAACGATGGCATCTTCAGTGGCATGATGCAGTTCTTCTAGGCCACCGCTGAACCTAGTCAGCAGGCATTCATTGACAATGTGCGTCATCATCTGTGTTGTGCTGCAGCTGCACAAAGGGCTGTCACGAAGCCCCCAGCACAGAGACCTTGCCTGGTCTAGAATTTGTTCAACAGGGACCATTGGCGATGGGGCAGGTCAAACCCACACGGACAGATTGTGGGGTTGGCGACGAGGGACTGGCTGGGGATTATAACAGATATCCATTCCTCTCGCCAGAGGGTTTCAGCTCTAACATCCTGGCACGGTGGATGAGACCATAAGGGGCGATGTGACGGCAAACGTGCAGCTGGCAGTTTAAAAAAATAATTGTGCAGTGGCAGGCTTGGGTTAGCGTGTACTTTCTCCAGTAACCTGCCAGTGGCAACCTCTCATCCGATATGAGGAGGAGCAACACTGCTCAGAACTGGAAGCCATGGGAGTGGAGTCAAATGCAGGGTTCCAGAAATGATGCGCATGGTGGCATGTAACTGCGTATCCACCAGTTTGGTGTGTGACGATCGACTCCAAACTGGTTCACAGTACTCTGCCACTGAATATGAGGTGGCAAGAGCTGATGTCCGCAAAGTTGGACCACGAGCACCCCATGACGAACCTGCCAGTTTGCTAAGAAGATTGTTGTGCGTCTTAACTTTAGCTGCTGTCTTCTTCAGGTGGGCATGGTAACTCGGTGTGCAGTCTAAGGTCACACCTAGATAGACCAGTTCTACTTCATGCTTCACCTTCTGACCATTCAGATAAACATTCAGTTCTTGGGTTGGGCTGGCATGATGAAATGGAACAAACTGGAGACTGTTTTTATGACTCTTGGCTGGAGGCACCAAGTCTTACAGTAGTCAGCTAACTTTATCTTGTCCCAGTTTAAGGTGGCATCAAGCTCGTGAAATGTCCAGGCCTGGGTACCGCAACAGATGTCATCTGTGTAAATGAACTTTTGTGACTCCGTTGTTGGCAGGTCATTGATGTAAAGGTTGAACAAGGTTGGAGAAAGCACAGAGCCCTGGGGTAACCCATTGTTCTGTCATCTCCAAGTACTCCTCTTCTCCCCCATGTGGACTCTGAACTGCCTATCGCGGAGGAACAGTTCAACGATGCCTGTGACCCAAGGTAGCAGGACCTGTGATACCTTCACGAGCAGGCCAGTGTGCCATACCGCATTGTATGCCGCTGTTAGATTGATGAACACAGTGCCTGTTTTCAAGTTTCTCTGGAAGCCATTTTCAACAATTGTGGTCAGCGCGAGTACTTGGTCGCATGTGCTACAGCCTCGGCAAAAGCCGACTTGGTCAGGGCTCAAAATTCTCTCCACGTCAGGTAATATGTGCTGTAGGACCAAGTGCTCCAGTGCCTTCAAGCACACTGACAATAATGATATGGGATGACAGATTGATGCTTGACTTGGGTCCCCTCCAGACTTCAGGAGGCCAATGACTTTTGTGGTGCGCCATATCTTCGGTAGCCTACCTTCACTGATGACCCTGATGAAGAATTTCACAAGCTGAAGCCGAGCACGGGGGTCACGGTTTTTCAGGAATTCTGGAGATATGTTGTCATAGCCCGCAGCTGTTCCACACTTGATGCTACCCAGTGAAAGCAGGTGAAGCCCCTAAGCAAGCTCAGGGTTTAAATAGTAGGTGACAGGAGACTGGGCATTTTTAGTGCAGTGTCCTTTGTTCTTCTGCAACTCACTCCACAAAGCTCTAACCTGTTGAGTTTGGAGGCATATTGGAAATCACATCCGTTTTGTCAACCTCTCTGAGAGGATGGTTTTAGTGGGATGTCAAGTATCAGAGGGGTAGCCGTGCTAGTCTGAATCTGTAAAAAGCAACAGAAGGTCCTGTGGCACCTTTAAGACTAACAGAAGTATTGGGAGCATAAGCTTTCGTGGGTAAGAACCTCACTTCTTCAGATGCAAGTAATGGAAATCTCCAGAGGCAGGTATAAATCAGTATGGAGATAGCGAGGTTAGTTCAATCAGGGAGGGTGAGGTGCTCTGCTAGCAGTTGAGGTGTGAACACCAAGGGAGGAGAAACTGCTTCTGTAGTTGGATAGCCATTCACAGTCTTTGTTTAATCCTGATCTGATGGTGTCAAATTTGCAAATGAACTGGAGCTCAGCAGTTTCTCTTTGGAGTCTGGTCCTGTAGTTTTTTTGCTGTAAGATGGCTACCTTTACATCTGCTATTGTGTGGCCAGGGAGGTTGAAGTGTTCTCCTACAGGTTTTTGTATATTGCCATTCCTGATATCTGACTTGTGTCCATTTATCCTCTTGCGTAGTGACTGTCCAGTTTGGCCAATGTACATGTGCCAGCAATGCCCCTCTGCTATGTACATTGGCCAAACTGGACAGTCACAACAGTTCAACCTCCCTGGCCACACAATAGCAGATGTAAAGGTAGCCATCTTACAGCAAAAAAACTTCAGGACCAGACTCCAAAGAGAAACTGCTGAGCTCCAGTTCATTTGCAAATTTGACACCATCAGATCAGGATTAAACAAAGACTGTGAATGGCTATCCAACTACAGAAGCAGTTTCTCCTTCCTTGGTGTTCACACCTCAACTGCTAGCAGAGCACCTCACCCTCCCTGATTGAACTAACCTCGCTATCTCCATGCTGATTTATACCTGCCTCTGGAGATTTCCATTACTTGCATCTGAAGAAGTGAGGTTCTTACCCACGAAAGCTTATGCTCCCAATACTTCTGTTAGTCTTAAAGGTGCCACAGGACCCTCTGTTAGTGGGATGTATAGGGGATGGGTGGGTTGTATGGTTCTGATGTGTTAATAGTTCTACCTGATTTTTTAATACATATTATATTGTCTAATAATGAATTGCAGGTGGCCCTAGAGCATGGGATGAGTAAGAATAAGGCCATAACAAGGTTCCATCAGGAATCTTCCCTCAGCCTCATTTTGGGGAAAGCTGACAATTATGAGGAAGGTGCCATTCACACATTGTTCCCACAAATTGAGCTTTTCCAGCTAACATCCACTAGTCTCCTGAAAGGCGCTCTCACTGATAGGCACCTAGTAGGGTCAGCTCACCGTACTAACTTGAGTAACTATTAGCTGAACCATTTGCAGTCAGAACAGAGGGTCATCACTCCCTATGCTAGCTTATTGAAAGACCAATGAAGAAAGAGAATAACTGCTAATGCGTTAAGCAGTTCCAAAGTTCTGGGCACTTCCAGTTCCACCTTCAGTATACCCCGAATTTCCCAAAGTAAGCCTATTCTCAAAACATCTGTGGTCTATAATCATTTGCTTTCCACATTTGTGCAAGCAATTACTGTGATTATGTGCACATAGACGGAAAGAAAGTACACAAAAAGCTACCAATTTATTTCTTTAGATTTCTCCAGCGTATATCCAAGGCACTAGCTTCATTTTTTTTAGGTCAATTAAACAAATACTATACTGTTTACTTAGTGGGATTATCCCACAACACTAGCAAAGCAAGAGAAATCCAAAAAACCCCACACCAAATAACCAGAACCCAACTCCTTCTCAAATGTCCACAAAAAGAGTTGGGGCTCTGCAGTGTGCCTAGAAGAACAACAAATTCAGGCTCTGACTGACTGGGAAGGAAAAAAAGTTCCACAGTCCAGGACCCTGTAGGGAAAACCCTTGAATCAGGAGTTTCCTCCCTTTCAAACTGAAGTAACCCCGTCTTCAATGCCTCCTTTAGTTGCAATTATATCAGTACAGAATGGAAAGTGAGGTAATTCCCCAGATAACCAGGCCACATACAGTCAGGGCTTTGTAAGTCAATGCCGGTACCTTGAATTTCACCTGGAAATTTACTGGAAACTAGTGAATACTGTGGAACACTGTTGTACGCTCTCCGCATAAAGTCCACATAGTAAGTAGGCAGCCACATTCTGCACTTGCTTTAGTTTATGTATACTCTCCATACGCAACCCCATATAGAACATATTACAGCAGTCCACACTCAACCAACTGACCATTTATACATGCAAGTCTCTTTTGTGTGTGTGCAAAGGAATGTATGAATGCAATCCACGCATACAGATATTTTGAAAATTTGGCTCAATTGCTCTGTTAGCCAGGGTTTATAATTGGAAAGGTTTATATCCAGAAGTATGATGATAAAACATTTGATAATAAAATAATAATAATAAAAATCTACCCACAGGAAATTGTATGCCATGTATACAGCATAATGATTTACATTATGCATTCCTGTTTATAGCCATGCTTCAGCTAAGGCAAAAATCACAACTAACTGAGATCTATTCAAGAAAAAGGAACAGAAGAATTTTGAAAAGAATGCTATTGGCACAGCTTTTTATTCTAAGGTGAAAATTTCTGTCTTTTTGCATGTACTGTTTTCGTTACTTTTATAATAAATAAAGTGTCTAATTTGTGAATTGTAAACATTTAGAAAAGAGTGAAGCCCATTTATGTACAAACAGAAAAAGTACAGATTAACAATGATTGACTCTAAAATACATAACTTAAACAGCAGGGGTTCCAATTTGCAGCTACAGTATATAACTTAATGACAGACTATTCATGCCTTTGTAACTCCCTTACCTTATTTAAAGTATGGCTAACAAATTCAAAGTCTCAGTATGTACATTAGACACAAGAGAAACTCCTTTAAGTAGATGTAATATGACTAATAAGACGTTAAAAGCTTTCAGAACATCAAATAAGTGAAATGTGTGTACTGAAAGTGGATCAGCTGTGAAAAGCTGTCAGAAAATTATGTCGGTGAAAAAATAAGAACAAAATCAACTAAAAAAAAAATGGCAACCCTTTTTAGGTATGTTCCAATCACAGCGATGAGCATGTTTAAACCTAAGCAGTTCCTTCACTCTCTCTTTAACACTGTTGTACAAATTACAGCATGGCCATAGGGCCTGGAATTCCCATTACTCTTTCACCTCTTCTTTTGTAACAATCATGTGCCAACAAAGGTCTCTTTGAAAAAAGGAAAAACACAAAACAAAACAGGATTTGACACAAAAACCAAATGAGACACACAAATCTTAATGTAACCTGACCAATCTGAAGAACTGCATTGAACATTCATCGGAGTCAGCACAGACTACTATTCATGATTTTGGGTTTCATTAAGCAAAAACTACTAAAAAGGGGGGGGGGGACCGCAAAGCAGAGTAGAATTATTTAAAGTAATTGACTTAAAACAGGCTGAGGCTTCATATAACAGTTGAAAAATCTGTTGTTTTGCAATTTTAGATTAAAAACAACAGCATTTATAATATAGTTCACTATAAAGGTAAATGGCACTACTTGTTAGGGATGTAAATATCGGCTGAAAAAATTAACAGGTTAAATGATTAAAATTATATGGTTTAGCCGGTTAACCATTAACCAAGGTTTCTCAGGCGGGCTGGTGCGGGGCAGCAGGGGCTCAGGTCCCTCGGCCCAGCCCTGACTGAGGTCCCGCCGGGGCTACAGTCCCAGGGTCCCGACGGCCCGGTGCAGCCAGGGCTGGGGCCACTCCAGCCTGCCCGGCCCGCTGCGGCCTGGGTCCTGCCTGCCCGCTGTGGCTGGGATCGCTCCAGCCCACCCGCCACGGCTAGGACTGGGGTCCTGCTGGCCCGGCCAAGGCTGGAGTCCCTTTGGCGTGCCGGCCTGACACGGCTAGGGCTGCTGCAGCCGGCCAGCCCGGTATGGCCGGGCAGCTGCCTGGGTAAACAGTTACGGTCCGGTTAACAATAATATCAGGGGGTAGCCGTGTTAGTCTGTATCCACAAAAACAACAAGGCACCTTAAAGACTAACAGATTTATTTGGTCATAAGCTTTTGAGGGTAAAAAACCACTTCTTCAGATGCAAGCCTAATGCTTACCGGCTAACTGGTTAACTGTTTAACCTTTTACATCCCTACTACTTTTAGGATTTTATATTATTTAAATTTCACAGAACAGCTATAGGAAGGAAGGTAGGTAGGTCGTAGGCAGGCAGGCAGACATAAAGAAAGAAATTATGGCTCTGATCACTTAAGCAAGCACATAAATATATTCACAAGCATTGTCCTATTGACCTCAGTGGGATTACTCATGTACTTACAGTATGTGCACAAATGTTTGCACGTGCATAAGTGTTTTCAGCATCAGAGGCAGAAATATTTTTATTAAACACTTTTGTCATTTCAAAACATAATTGCTTCAGTGCTAATAATGATGTTATTTAGAGGGAAGGTGGTGTGCACAACCCTTTTTTTGTTGTTGTTCTTTATTAGTGTTAGGTGGTATCCTGAGTGAATGGGTTGCACATTTCAGCAAACCATAGGGGTTGGCAGAGTATGTTAAAAGCTGTATTAGAGAACTGCTGAAAGAGGGGAGTTAAGTTCATAGCGAACCCTAACTGTGCATTTGGTGGTTTTCAAAAGTTTGAGTTTTGCTCTACGTTCCACGAGGGAATGACATACAACCAAGCAACCTTAACTCTGAATTAATTAAGTTGCCATTGAATATAATAATAATGTTCGTCAAATTCTGAAGTCTCCAGTCTGTATTGAAGAAAATTTCCCATCCATTTCAACAGTATTTTTGCCTAACTGGGTGTGAGTGTCTGTCCAGCCAAACACAGTGCAGAACTGGCACCACCATGAGTACTTCAAGATTTCACGCATTTTTTTGTTTTGTTTTTGTTAAAAGTCAACAACCCATGTAAATTTATAACATCAGCTTTAACACAGGGAACACAGAATCTTGAACTCAGGTCTTTTTCTGTGACTATGAAAAGTTCATATGTTTGCTGTTAATTTTAGATCTACAAACACAAAAGAGTCAATTCATCCTTAAACTGAAATTCAGTATGGCCATGGAAAGAAAATTCTAAACATTCTGAAACAATGTTAAGAAAAATGGAAACTGACTTCCAGAGGCTGGATGGTAAAAGTCAGAAGATATTATGCCAAATCTGCATGTGGAAAAAACATGGTTTACTGAAAATAATCCTTATTTTAAGATCTGTTCTTCTTTTTGAAAAAAAAAAAATGCAAATTGGCCTTCCCTTGCCTCTGCTGCTTCATTAGCCTCTCCTTTAGGTTCACACAATGCTTGCTTTATGATTATTATGAAATTTTGTCATGTACATTTTGGAAATCATGGATTCTGGGAATTTTTCTTTTTTTATGCTCTCAACATTTTGTGATGGAAAAATCTGTTGCATCATTTGTGTTAAGAACCTTGAGTTATGTCAAATAAAAACCTGAGGCTGCATGGAAGGCTAAGAAAGAGCAGGAGCCCACAAACAGCACTGCAGTAACATAAAAAAACAGACCAATGAACTCTTAGGGTATGTATATACTGCAATGAAACACTCATGGCTGGCTAGTGTCAGCTGACTCAAGTTCGCAGAGCTTGGGCTGTGGCGCTATAAAATTGCAGACATTTGGGGTCTGACACCTGGTGAGAAGGGTGAGTCTTGGAGCCCAAGCTCCAGCCCAACCCAAACACCTACAAGACTGTTTTTAGTCCCTTAGCGTGAGCCTGAGTCAGTTGACACAGGCTCTGAGAGTCATTGTCCCATTTTTTTTTCCTGTGTAAATGTACCCTTAGTGACAGATTTCACTACTCTTTTCATTAATAGGTTAAAGAATAGACTATTTCAAAATACCGTGGAGAGTTAAAGTTTAAAACAAAACAAAAAACTGGCTATAATTTAGATGATACTGTGTTCAAATATGTTAACTGTTACCACAGCAAAAGCCGAGTTCTAGTTGTTTGCAGTGAAATGGGAGAACAGTTTATTTGAGGTGCAACATCTGGAACACAAAAACAATACCTGTGACATCTAACTCTTTTATGATGAAATTTTATTATTTCTGAGCTTTTCAGGATCCTCTCACAACTTTTCCTCCATAGTGGATCAATAAAAAGAATGATCAATTATTGTTTCTGAATGGTTAAGGGGTCAGAACCCCTTGATCCTAATGTTAAACCTCCACAAAGATTGTTTCTATCACAGAAGCTCATGTTTACCTCCCCTCCCTCCCCCCACAGCCATTACTAGACACCCTCCTAGATGTTCTTATTCCTTTTGCCTCAAATAAATTACTCCAGTACTTCCTTTCTGGTACTTTGATAATTGCACAACATAACTTTTAGCCACATTTATCTTAAATAAAAAAAAAATAAAAAAACACAACCACACTAAACATTTCAGTTATTAAAGTAAAGTAGTCAGAGAATATATTGCACATATATTTTGTATATCAATATACCACATTACAAACTTTAAATCTCTGTTTATCTAATAAATAGTTATCTGGAAAGATTACTTTCACATGATACCAACTTCAAATTCTGTGTCAAAGATAAGCAAAAAAAAAAAAAAAGACACTACGATATACAAAGAGTAAAACAATAGTCTTTTTTCTTTCTAATAAAGAACCTTTAAAAATTAAATATCAGGACTATCAGCGCCTCACTTCTTGCTCTAAATTGAGGTTTCAGCCTTGTGTGACATCACTATTGAGATTGTTCAAAGCTTAGACCCGCTCCTGCACACACTTAGTCATACAATTAGTCCTTATGCATGCAACGATTGTCCAATGTGTACTACTCACACAAGAGCTACTTGCATGAACAAGATATTTGGGGACAGGCTGGGGACTCCTTGTCAGTTGTTTATCAAAAAGAGAGAAATGTAGGTCTGGTATTCACATCCTCCCACATGTACAAAAGACACATGAGATTGATTTTAACACACACACACACACACACACACACACACACACACACACACACACA
>NW_020664373.1:3074733-3131279 GCF_002925995.2 Terrapene triunguis
ACACACACACACACACACACACACACACACACACACACACACACACAGTTATTCACTTATTTATCTACTCCTGCCCATGTAAATAAGGGGCTTCAATGAAATGGAGAGTCCATTCAGGGAAAGGTTGAAATACATTAGCTAACTGCTGCAAATACGCCTACATATACATTGTTCTCCGTGGACCAGCAATACACCAGCATCTACACCAGAGTTTGGATTAAAAAAAAAATCACAATTATGAAACAATTTTCTCAGCAATAATTAGGATCTCAAAACTTCTTTATAGGCTTCATATTTCACGCAGAACAGAAAAAAAGAACAAAGGCATGATTTTAAAGCGAAATTGTGTTAATTTAAAATAGAAATGACAATATTACTTAAATAGGTATCCATTTCTCTTTCAGATATACCCTCACAGGTTTCTGAATTGGAAATTTAGCAAATCTGTATAAGAGAAAGAAAACATCTTTTCTTTTTCAAATGATATTTCTCAGTGCTAGGTTTTGAAATCATAAACCAAGAATTATGACCTCATAGATTCAGCAAGCAGGATGAAGAGATGGCATGAAGGAAATCTATATCCTCTTTACAAAAATGTATCTTTAATGTTTAGACATTTAAGAGGTAAATAAGCCACAAATGTTTGAAAAGAAAACTGTCCTATGTTTAAATAATGTTTCTAAACTTTGAGCACAAAAGCTCAGCTTTCATATTTATACATGTAGTGGAAATCATTGAAGTTTCCTGTTACTTCACAGTACCATGCAGTAAATCAAATGTAATTTGCATTATAAAACATTGTATACTGAACGAACAGGACACTTTCAAATAATTTTCTGCTTCTACAGTATACATTTCTTCAGGGACAAAGAATGCTGTGTGGTTGTTTTTTTAACTCCCGGGGGAATTCTGCGCCAAAAAAATAAAAATTCTGTACACAATATTTTAAAATTCTGCAAATGTTATTTGTCAAAATAACACTACATGATGACGCCAGTTTCAATTATTTTGGTAATTTTTTTTTTCCAAAATACCTATCAGCAAGTATGTCTGTAACAATACAGACACACACAAAAAATTCCCCTAGAAGAGAGTTAAAGAAACTCCTATGACAACCCAGTTTCTGTTTCTCTTCCTCCTCCCAGAGTCCAGCCAGGGGGCTAGACACCTGCACTCCTCCTGCCCCCAGAGCCCCTCCTAGCAAAGATACTCGCAAACTGCCTCCCTACCCCCGCCCCACCAGAGCTCAGCTGCAGGGGCCCTGCTGTCCAGATACCTGCACATACATCCCCTGGAGCCCAGCCATGGGGCCCCCCAGACCACCCTCCCCAGCACCCACTTGTGTCTCCCCCAGCCCAGACACCCGCCCCGATATCCCTCAGAGTCCAGGGATCCAGAGGGAGAAACAGCCTGATGCTATGTTCCAGGCTTGTGTGGAGTTTCCTGCACACTGCTCTCTCGTTCCCTCAGGGTGTGTGGAGAACTGCAGCTGCTGGGAACCCTCTAGATCCCTCCCTCTCCTCCCTGGCAGTGTCTTCTATGTGTGAGCTAGGCTCTGCCAGGTCCAGCGGCCCCCACTGGCAGCCAGCAGCACTGCAGCCCATTTCTGTGGGGGAAAGGAAATTCTGCGTGCACATTAGTTTCTGCAAATTTCTGTATTGTGCAGCGGTGCAGAATTCCCCCATGAGTATTTTTAATTTGCTATTAAATCTCAATCTCAAAACTTGTCATATTAAACAACAAATTTTAAAAAATCAAAATGTATTCTGAATTGTTTATTGCTGACTTTTCAGCTAATTCCATCCCTACCTTTTCTGGAGGAGGAGGAGGATGAAATCTCTTTGCACAAACTAAAAATGCATCAGGCTGTGGTTTGCTGTTCTTCACATCTGGGTCATCTCCCAACACAATATGATGAAATAGACTAAAGAAGTCTTTGTGTTTGCTTGTTTTCATCTGAAATGTCACTCCGGCTGAGCTAGTGGCAATAGCTATAGGTACATTGTGTTGGTGTAGATGGCGGATCAGCTTTTCAACTCCTGAAAGGCAAATTAACATGTATTTTAATATTCATGTCCTATTTACAGTACTTCAGGCTGTATCATAATGAAGTCGTTTTACTGAATATAATAAGGATTCATTTGTCCTCAGTCATTCTTGAAAGGAATTTTTATTAAGGTTGTCTCCACTGCAACCAGAGGTGTAATTACAGCATATGTAGACATACCTGAGCTACCTTTGATCTAGCTAATTTGAATAACAATAGCAGCAAAGCCACAGCAGCCTGGGCAGCACCACAGGCTGAGGAAGATTGCCAGGGACCCTGTGTACTTACTTTTGCGGCTCGCCCTTGCTGTCGTGGCTTCACTGCCATTGTTATTTGAGCAAGCCATGGTTTGTCTACACATGCTGAAGTCACACCTCACATGGCAGTGTAGACAAACCCTAAGTGTGAAATATTTTTGGTCATCAGAAAAATCAAAGGGTGTTTACCAAGATAACAGCAGATAATTATTCTTGAATCAAATACTGATTTTTTCCAAAGCTACTAGATTCAATTCCCCTTGTCTTAGCTACACGAGTAAGAAGGGAGGGGGGTACTTCAGCCATCAATGAGCTGGATACAGTTCCCTCATTCTGCATAATTGATTAGCATGAATTAGAGAAGCCTGGAAGGCTGCTCTAACTTATACTGGTGGTGTAAAATCCCTGAAGGACCTCACCTCAGTGGAAAATCAGGGTGGCAGAGCTCCAACATATCCTCTGTAGTGGGGATAAGCATGAACAAAAGGCCAGAGTAGTTGTCTGATATCCTCAAAGAAGAATTACAAGGCAAGTACTTTTTAGTTTCTTCACTTTTATAGACTCAGGGAAAAGTAACATGACACAATGTGTTATTGTGACAATATTAAACTACAGTTCCATTTTAACTGATAGACCTATCGTGATTTACTCAACAACTAATAAAGACAGAATGATGTGGTTTGCCCAAGACTTCCCAACCAACAAAGATGCAAAACAAAGCTACAGTGCTTAATAGATTCAAATTAAGTAATAAAAATAATATTAACATTTTCTAAATTGCTGCACAAAATTGATTGAGGAAAGTCCTACCTGTTCAAATAGCTAAATCCGAGACTAATTAAGTTTTTGATTACAATACTGCAATTTGATACGCATTGATATAGTCCCTACTAAATTATCCTAAGAAGCTATACAAGCAAATTGTAGGATGTTAGTCACCAAGGTTAAATGCAGATCAGAGAAAAGCTAGCAGATTTAATAAAATTAGATTAATAAAATGAACTTTTGAAGGGAATGTATTCAAAAAATGCACTTAACCAACAGACTTCACACGGGACCTTGGTGCTTTAGTTAGGACCTTCTATCAAGAAAGACTTTCAAAAAAACATGGAGCCAAATTTTCTAGCATAAATGGTTCCAATATCCTCAGTTTCAATGGAGATTTTTCCCATTCACTCCAGAAGAAAATTTGGCCCACAGAGTATTAAGAAATGTACTCCAAAATAATAAATGAAACACGGGGGAATTGTTTATTATCTGCACTAATGAACAGAGGAGGAAAAAATTAGTTATCTATAGACACTTTTCTGATAAGTCATGTATTCACTGTCACAAAATCTGGACAATTCAGCAAAACTCATTCAGCAATATTATGGGGTATTAACATTAATAGTATGTATGTGAGTGTATATACAGTAAAATCTGTGTTATCCGGCCCTGTGCCAACTGGAAAGCTCTATAAACCGGCATGTCTAATATTCATAGAAAGTCTGGTTTATAATCCGGTTGGCACGGGGCCAGCAGGCTTCCTACCTGGCTCTGCGTGGTTCCTTGAAAGCGGCGACATGTCCCTGCTGCTCCTAGGCAAAGGAATGGCCACAAGGGGTTCGGAGTGGGGGGGTGACGAGGGGCACAGGACGGGGTGTGGGGCATGGGCTCTTGGAGGGAGTTTGGGTATGGGAGGGGGCTCGGGGCAGTGGGTTGGGGCGCGGGACAAGACTTGGGGTGGTGGATCCAAGGGGCGCTCACCTCGGGTGGCTCCCTGCAAGCAGCGACCTGTCCCGGCTACTCCTAGGCAGACCTGTGGCAGGTGGCTCTGTGCGCTGCCCCTACCCCGAGCACTGTTCCCACAGCTCCCATTGGCTGCGGTTCTCATCCCCTCACCCAAACTCCTTTCCTCTTAGTTAACCAACATATTTCACTTACTGGCACACACACCCCCCCATTTCTCCCAACATGCCAGATAAAAAAGCTTTTACTGTATGTATGTATATAAACAATACATGGCTAAACAATACATGTATAATGTTTATACACACACGTGGCAGTGATGTCCATATAATAACCTGCACATCAATAGAATGAATAGGGCATCATTCATTTCTCATAGCCTCACTTGCCCTCTCCCCACTAATCCAACTCTAACAGAATTTATTCTACATTTCAAAACTATTAGCAGCTTCAAATAGTCACTATTTTTAAAAAGAGAGACAGAGAGAAAGAAGAAAATAAAATAAGCCCATTAGAAGAAATCTGCATCTCCATTCTCCCCTCCCCACAGAAAACAAACAACTCCTAGAAGTCCAGGATGGATAAGATTCAATCCAAGGCCACTCACAGCTTTTCTGTATATAAAATTGCTATTTTCAATAATTTTTAGATTATGTCGCCTTTCAAATTCTGTACAATTAAGCATGTGGTAAGCAAGGTGAAGGGATATGAAAAAATATTTCCAATTACACAAAGTACACTACTCTATTAAGGTTCTTATCAACACAGGATCTGAGTACTTTCTAGTAGTTTAATTAAGCACTGTGACTAACATCTGTCATGTGTTTGTTTTCCCATCCTCTCCCTAAGTGAGAATTATTGAGCTGGCCCACTGTGAAAGTTCCATCTCCTGCACTGACAATCTTTGTCCAGATTTAGGTGGGCCTACTATATTCGCTCCAATTAGATGAGCTTGATGTTGTCCTTTGAGTAGATTCTCTGAGCTTGTCCAGGAACAGAAAGTTCGACTCTGGACAGCAGTTGGTTGTTGTATACAGGGTGGTTTTTTTCTGTGTTGGTCAGATTAGTGTGTGCTGAAGCAGAAAGGGGTGATTCCTTCTCTGAATGAGGTGTTCACAACGTTGGACAGGAGTGGCACCACTTGCTCATGGCTTTCTTTCACAAGCCAGGGACGCCATGGTTCGGATTCTCCCGTCTTGGGTCGAGACTCCTTTCATATGTCAAACCTCCTGATGAGCGAATGTACTGAACTCCAGGAATGCAGAGAGGTTATTGGTTGATGGGTGAAGGCGAGGTGGTTTCGGGTTGTTTGGGAACCCTTCCCAAATGTGTAAAAAAATATTCTGTATAATACATAGTATAAACAGTATACATGATTGTTTGGTATAAAGCTTTTATTGGCATGTGTTTGGGATGGCTGCATTAGTCATGACTGACAAAGCCATGAGTGTGTTAAACAGATAATCTCAAAAGCGTGCCAATAAAGTCATATCATATAGTCATAGTCTGTATTTGTCAAATATTTCACAGAGGGGGAAATGAATGTTTTAGTTTAAAACAAAAGTATTGGTACAATTTTAAATTAATCTTCACCCATAACGACAAATTATTTAATACCATGAATTCAACTACACCACATGCTCAGGGTAAGGAAAATTATATTAAAACATTAGATGAAAATGCCTAATATACGATGCATAACAATAAGATATTTTAAGGTCCAATATCTTGGAAGCTTCCATGGGTAGAAAAAAGTGCTGTGTATTCAACTGTTCAGCCAGAAACCTTCCCCTTTCTGGTCACTTCTCTCTCCCCCTCTGGCCCTCCCATGTCATATTATGTTTCTTTTGCTTCCCATGGAATTTTCTTCACTGCAGCTCTTTACAAGGGGTGGAGGAAAAGTGAATTGAAGAGGTAAGTGGGGAGACTGGGAAACCTAAAAGCAAATACCTGGGAAAGATGGAAAGAGAGAGAAAAAAGAAAAGGGATGTGACACAGAGGGGAATGGAGAGAATCCCAAATTTATATTAAACTGACAATCCCATTCCAATCCCCCAAAATGCCTTCCCACCCACCTTTCTTTCCTCCCTATGACTGGAGGGATGTTCACAGGCCCTTTCAAGTTGAATGGTCCCTTGAAAAAAGTGTTAACTACTTTTGTTAAACAATCCGTTCCGCCTTGAATTTGGCTATGACACTCTGAGTACACTTCCCAGACCTGAAAAAGAGCTCTCTGGAAACTTGAAAGCTTGTCTATCTCACCAACAGAATATAATCCAGTAAAAGATAATACTTCACCCACCTTGTGACTCTAACAATCCCATTTCTATTCCCTAACCTGAGGTGAGTGACAGACACAGAGAGATGCTGAGATGCAGAGGGAGGGAGTAAAAGATAAACTGAGGGACAGAGTATGAGAATGGAAGGGATGACAGACACAGAAAATGGAAAAGTTAATCATAGGAAAACTAATGAAAAATTGTAAAAGAGTGAGTTGCTGGGTGGTGATATTCATGTGATAAGTTGCACTTATCCTAAAACTGACCACCTCATCTATACTTTGTCTACTAATTCTTCTTCACCAGGAATAACCAGGCCCCAAGCAGCTTTAAAACAGACTTTTTTTTTTTGTTAAAATAAACTTGCCAGCAGTAAATTTCCTTCACTTCTCCAAAAAACGTGGAATACCTTCTCCAAATGTATACTTACCTGAGGCCGATGTTGGTACACACATAGGCCAGAGACCCATTTAAGTTCCGATATCTTGTGACCTACCTAGGCTAGAAATGGGTCTTCATAGTGTTGGAAAGACATATACACAGCCCTTGTATTTTTCTAGCTTCATTTTCCAAATACCAATATACTAAACTAATCTTTCAGTCACTGTGTCTTAAAATTCCAAAAAAGAAAGAAAAAAACCATGACACTTTTGGCATCAACTCCCATCATTCCCACCTTGGCTGACATTTTAGATAATGGATAATTACGGGGCTGAGGGCATGACAACTCAAGTTTGATTGTAGAGGAACAATGGAATCTATTTCTCTATGCTAGCTGCATACTCAATCAGGTAGACAATATTTGTTTGTTTATTATTCCCCCATCATACAAACACTCACAACAATTTATGATGCAATATTAAGAAATCTGACATTTTGTTTATAGCATCTTGTTACAACATGCCATTTACAGCCATCTGAGACATTTTTTGGCAGTCTATAAAAACAACGGTCCTGCCTGCAATACATCCTCCCCAACCCCCTCCCAAGTAGCCATATGCCCAGCAATTTTCAGGAACCGGAACTCCTCTTACTGTTAGAAAAGTGGATATATTAGCAAACAGTCAATCAACTAATCCATCCATCTGGAAACTCAATTAATCTGTAGATGTGCCTCTCCACAGATTTTTTCTGTGTTCTCCAGAATCCAGCCAGTCAGTTAATAATTGAAGTTTCTAGCTTCATTGTTTTTGAAGATAGTCTTTACTATGCAAATGAATTCACCTTTCTCGTTACATTTCTAGACAGAAATAAAAGCATGAACAGAAGTGTAAACTTCCTTCTTTAAAATCAATGAAGCATTAATGTAAAAACCTAGCTGTGTCCCTTTAAATGCCTACACTAACAAAAAAAAGTAGCACCCTTTCCTCTGAAAAATGTCATATTCTGTTATCTCAATGAAATGCAATTATAAATAGAAATTAACTTTTGTTTCTGAAAATGTATGTGAAGTCAGAGCCACCACTAATGTGAGAAAACAGATATTTAAACTGCTTCTTATGTTATAACCAGAAGTTTTACTTCAAATGTGATTTAATGTAAATAACCTATAGCATTTTACAAGTAGAAGAGTTGTTCCTGTAAAGAAATATGTCCAATGACTTTGCAATTTTTAGGTCTGCCCCTATTCCATGTGTCCTATTTATCAAATGGCTAATTTTCCCCAATTTGTGATCTCTTCAAGTGGCTTATTTTCTTCAATCCCATGGCATCACAGTTTCAGCTGAGGAGTCACAGGGTATGTGTACTCAATTTTCCCTAGAGCCAGTTGGCTAAAGAAAAGCACTGTTGTGGAAAGGTTACCTCTTCAGGGTTCTTTCTCAAATCCCCCTAGGGCACATGTCATGGTATGATTCTTCCCCCTTTGCATTTTGATTTTACTAGTTCTAAGGGAGCCTGATACTGCTACATCAGAGGTTCTCAAACTGTGGTCCAAACTGAGCTCCGTTCAGGTTGTCTGCAGATAGTTCCCTCTAAGGTGCGCGCCTGGGCGGCTGCACACAAAAGAATGAAGGGCCACCCACCTAATTAGTGGAGCCACGCAGGCGTGGCTCCACTAATTAGGTGCCTGGACCTTGGAGAAGACGCACATGTAAGGTGAAGTTGTGGCCTTGTGGGGAATAGGGGGTAGGTGGGAGGGGGCAGTTGGGTGAGAAGAGAGGGTGGGGGGGGGGGATTTGGGACATGCAGTGCTGCAGCGGCCAGAGAAAGAGGTGACTTTCTCCAGCTCCAGGGCTGCAGTTGCCGGGGAGAGACGGCCCTCCTTCTCAGCCCCAGTTCAGGGGCGGCTGCGGTGGGGGAGAGAGGGAGAGACCCCCCCCACTCCTTCCCAGCCCAGCTCGGTGGCTGCCGCGGCAGAGGAGAGAGGGCACATCCATCACATTAGAAAGGTAAGACTACTGTTATTAAAATATGAGTTGTGTGCTTTTATTTGTAGAACAAAAAAGCGAATTATCATTAAGTTTTTTTTTAATATAGCGCTTTTATCCAAAGTGCTTTACAATAGTTAGCTAATGGTACAAACAACATTTGGAAAGATCATTAAGTGGTCCGGCGAGACCCTTAGCAATTTTCAAGTGGTCCGCAAAAAAAAAAGTTTGAGAACCTCTGTGCTAGATCATAGCTATCTATGTATAGCTACCCTATTTGTATTGGTTACTTAATTTGTTTTTTAATAACTGGTTAGCATACTAGACTCTACATCCAAGAATGCAGGTAGGTTCCAAAAATAAGACATTAGGAAAAAACAGCTATATTTAAAAAAAAGTGTGCTGTGTATCTAAGTGCAGCTGCAAATTAGTGTGTGCTCCTGACACTGTAACAGTGGAAAAAATTATGCTAACAGAAGTTTTCACCACTCTTATTTTTCCTTCAGGATGTTTTACAAAAGATCCAGACCAACAAAATCCATTTGTATATGAATCAGTTAACACTGGGTGATTATTTACAATGTATTACCATATTCAAGTAACAGTGCAAGTATTACATTGATTCAGCCATAAAGTATTTTACTGGGAAGATATAATTTTTTCGTATCTTTCTTGTATTATTATTATTTTATAGAAAAAGTTAAAACAAGTGCCAAATAGGAAATTAAATTATATTAAAATTATAAGAAGCCTCCCACCAAACTATGAATAATTGACATTATGTTCCCATTTACGCTGATCTTCAAACAAAACCTGGACATTTCTTAATGTTAAACAAATTACAGTCATGCCAAAAACAAATACTACCCTACTACCACCAAATCACATGCTGAAAATTCATGTGAACTCATGATCTTTAACCTCTAACTTAGGGGCCCACCATCTGCTCTCCTCCCGCTAAGGTCTTTCTATTTCCTCCATCTCCTAAGTGACACAGCCAGATGCTTGAAGCACTCCCAGGAGATGGCCTTTAAGTGCATCCAGGTCTAGTCACCCTTCAGAGATTGGCTCACATATTCATCCCGATGTAACAGCCAGTTAAACAAATATTGTTAGTAAAACCAGGTTTACTTAACTAAGAAGATAGTGAGAAAAATAAATGAAAGTTAAGCAGAACATCTTCCAACAGACCTTTTGTCCATCTTTAGCCAATCCACTCTACACAAATAGGCTTCGGAATTCAGACCTAGGCTACTATATTATTTATTTACCACAGAGGTGAGAAAGAAAGCAAAATGTCTGTAAGCAGGTATTACAATTGTATGTGTAATGAACAATTTCAAACTTTTCTACAGATGCAGCTGCACTAAACAAAACCTTGTTAGATGGACAGCAAGTGGTTATATGGGGCAAAGTTAAGGTCGCTTTTGGAACCTTGTATGATAATGATATTTTACTAATTTACATTTGTTTAAAAAAGCATGAACTACTACTGTATTTGAATATTTATCTAGCTTTCCATTACTAATCATTTTCACATTTTAAACTATTTACTTTATTTTACAAATAAAACTAACATTCCTTGGTATACATACACAGTAGCAATCTTACTTTAAATATTTTGTCTGTTCAGTTTTGTATATATTAATATTCTAAAATACAAGCAAATAATCAAGTAGTGTAGGTAGAATTTTGGGATGCTTATTATGCTTTCTACATCTCTTCCTCTTATGGAGTCTCCTGCATTGATTATTTAGCCAGGGATTTACATTTAATCCTCTTTAGACAATATTTGAAGCGACAATATTTAATAATTCCAATTTGCATCAGAAGACCAGGGATCAGATCATCATAAGTTAACAGTTAGCAGGCTAAATGAAGGGAATACATAAAGACCATTCAATGCAATCCAGTTGTGCTCCTTCAAATTAATGTCCTCTATTAATCAACCATGGTGGTAGATAGAGTACCATGTATTTTACTGTGTGGTATGGCATGGTACACAAAACATAAAAGCATGATGCAGTATATCACAAAAGAGGAAACTTTATCTGAAGGACATATCCCAATTTACTGTAATTTTGTATCTATGAATGTACCATGTTTTCCAAATAACTGGAAAGTTCTATTGTTAATTTTTCTTGCTTCCTTTTTTCCCACCCCTTTCTTTTAAAATAGAAAATAAATATTGTGTGTAATGGTTGTGCATTTTTGACCATTGGGTAGAAGATGAAGAGCAAAATCAATAAATAAAAAAAATAAAATTGTAAACTGATCTTAGTTAATTAAGCTGAGATGGACAAGGATCAACTTCAGATGTCAGCATCTTTAAATCCTGATTAATCACAGATGTCAATGAAATTAACAACTCTGAAATAAACAACCAACAAAAAAGACCAAATTGACAGGATACAGGTATTGGGAAAACAGAGACTTCCTACAAAAATAGCTCAGCATTTTCATTTTGAAAGTTTAGGAAAAATA
Organism: Terrapene triunguis; assembly: GCF_002925995.2. Taxonomy (NCBI): domain Eukaryota; kingdom Metazoa; phylum Chordata; order Testudines; family Emydidae; genus Terrapene; species Terrapene triunguis. The sequence goes on from NW_020664373.1 coordinate 3,085,901, forward strand.
TAAGATAAAATACAAAAAAAGCACAAATTAAAGCAGTCTTTTCCCCATTATTTCCCTGATGCTTCTCTTCAGTCTTACTGGATTCAGCTGCAACCTTGGTGACAATAATTAGTTCAATCAGTTGACAACCTAGGGATAGTTTGTACTGAACAAGATACTGCTACTGTGTCCTCTTTTACTTTTTACTTTCATTGATCACTGACAACATACACTGAAGAAGTTCCAGAAAAAAAAAAAGAAGCTATTATGGCTTGGCTGGAGACAGCATGTCCCACCCTGATTGTTCTAGGGATCCTATGCTATTATTTTGTATGGGGCCTTTTATATGTAGTCAGTTGTCATGCTTTAAAGCCATGTGATGTCATCTACTCATTCTGATGTAAAAACTAAGTCAAAAATTCCTGGCTCCATTTAAATCAATGGCAAACTCCCATTGCTTATCCAAAAATTGACAAGGTGGAAAGTAATTTATTTCATATTTTCTTTGGTCACTGCTATCTTTGCCAACTGGACACATTCAGAATGTGACACTAAAGACAGTACCAAAATTGCCAGAGAGAATAAAAAAATAATTTCCACTTTTACACCTCTACCCCGATATAACACGAATTCGGATATAACGCGGTAAAGCAGTGCTCTGGGGGGGGCAGGGCTGTGCACTCAGGAGGATCAAAGCAAGTTCGATATAACGCGGTTTCACATATAATGCGGTAAGATTTTTTGGCTCCCGAGGACAGCGTTAATTCGGGGTAGAGGTTTATTTTAATGTAAATGGAACAAGTATTTGTAGGAATAAGTGCTAAATACAAAGGACCTGCTTAGGAAACAGATATTCTTATCTTCTGGTGTTTTTCAGAGGTTTCTTCTTGGGCCTACTCATTCAATTCTCTAATCTTTTCTAAATGTAAATCAATCAGATATTTTCTGAGCAACAATCTGCTAAGATTCCTACAAGAATAATATGAACTTTCCTGCAGTAAAATTCCTTAAAAATTAATGCAAATTCCAGGGACCCTTTTGAAGCTTAAGCTAAGAGAAATCAGGGAAAACGGAGAAGGTACTATTCCCCATATTAACCTTCAAAACTGAGGACAACTCCTTTTTAGGTCAGAAGACCCAAATTAAACGAACAGTTGTATTCATTGGATAGCAAATCACTGTATGAATATCACAACACGCGATTACTTTGCACCACCTGTTCACTCCTTCGGTGGGGGCCAACAGGGCATTGAAATATGCAATAATATTGAGCTTTGAGCATTTTGCGATTCCGAAGAAACCCCGTACTGTAGGTCTGCTGTTGGGTCTCCAGAAGAAAAACTGGAAACTGGTTGAAGTCAGTGTTGCAACTGTGATATTTTCTGGAACCAGGAAGGACAATTAGAAGAAAAAAAAAATCTCTCAAGGTGGGTTCGGTTTTGGGCCTGTCATTCTTGACAAGTAACCCTTTAGGGCATCCAGCTGACAATCATCTAGGACAGTGAAACAATTCTGAAATAGTTTCAGGCAATCTGGAACATCTGGTCACACTTACAAGTTTAACTTTCCTGTACACTTCTAAACAAGTTTTGTTATAGACAGAAAAATTACAATGATAGAGAGACTCAAATTATAATATGGTCTTTCAGTTTGTTTGTTTTTTTACTTTGTGCCAGAACAACAAATACTATAGCATCTACCCCACTTACCCCCCCCCCACTATCAGTTAAAACAATCATTTCAAAATATTACTGCTCTTCAATTAAAATACAAGCACCAACTGTAGTCAATTAAAGCAAACCATTCACTAGGGAATTTTCACAGATTAAGCCAGAAATATTTTCAGATTCAGGTGAAAGGTGAAACTGAGCAACTACAGGAAGCCTCAGGCTATATGCATGAAAAATGTCGAAGCCTTCACATTACCTTAAACTTGTCTGAATGTTTTATTTTCTCTCCTTGATTTGTTCTTTTTTTTAAAAAACAAACAAAAAAGCAAATCCTTCTTTAAAACAAACAAAAATAGGTAACTTTAAATTGCTTTTATATATACTTTGAGATGTTTATGGAATGTAGAGATGTAATTTAGTAAAGAATATTCTATTTTACACCTTACCTATTAATCTTTGCTTCTCCTTCCCCCTGCAATCCCTTCTGATTTTTAAAGCAATCAGAATAGTTATATAACAATCACATGACAAAACAAGACAATGCTCGCATGTGCTATTTTTCTCATATTGATGCAATTGGGAAATATGTTATGATAGCCTGGTATTTACAACTAACAACAGTAGCTATCACTAGAGTTAAGGTAGCTTCAGTTTCCATTATAACTCAGTGTTTATACATGCTAAGTTTCCAAAATATTCAACTTTTGGACTCATATATGGTTTTTGCTAAATATATATATTTATTTAATTTGCTTAAACTAATTCCTTTCAGTCATTTATACACACACATACACAGACAGGCAAACACACAGGAAAGACAAAATAGAGACTATATACAAATCACACTTGTTTGAAGAGGGTTAAACCAAAAATGGCCAAAGTTTAAAAGGTGAACTGTTGCATAAGTGTAGTTCTTAATAGAGAGTCTGTACTTTGCTAGGCTTGAAAAAAAAAAGTGCTAAATGAAATTATAAATTGAAAAAAAATCACTTCTGAGCATGTTCATCGTGTATCAGTATTAATCAATGTTCACTGCATAGCCTTGCAGAAATTGTCTCCAATCAAAACATCTATCAGAGCAAAGATGGAAACTCACTTCCTTTCCCGTCACCCCTCACACCAGTAAGATGTGAATTTCAGAGCCTAATGTGGACCTTTACGCATTAATAGTTTTGGTCACAAGAACTGTTTTCTTAAAAAGGCCTAGGTAACTAAATGCAACATCCTACCTTTGATTTGACAGGAACATTTTTTGTTTCAATTGTTTTGAATCTAAACATTTTAGGGAAAATATGGAACAAAATTAAAACTTTTAATTTCATTCCAAATTTGTCATGGAAAAGAATTCCCATTTTTTTTTATTGACCCTAAATTTTGTTTGTTTTCTCATGAAATATCATACTACTGTACATGTTCTGTTTATAGCTCTTTGATTCTTATTGTGATATTTTGTTCATCTGTGCTAGCTCTTCTTCCCGCCCTCATTTTATTTCCCTTTTCTGTCATCCTTTACAATTATCTTGCCTTCCCCCCACCCAGCCTGCGTGCATCTTTCCCTCCCTATTATACTTACAACACCCTTTCCTTGTACTGCTTCTCACCCCTCTTACTGTCTTCACTGCTCCTGCCCCTCTAACATTCTTTCTAACTAGGTTTTCATGCCACATCCATCACCACAGTAATCTAAATGTTGCTCCTATGCTATGGCCTGGTCTACACTACGAGTTTAGGTCGAATTTAGCAGCGTTAAATTGAATTAACCATCCACACAACGAAGCCATTTACTTCGACATAAAGAGCTCTTAAAATCGATTTCTGTACTCCTCCCCGACAAGGGGAGTAGCGCCGAAATCGACATTGCCATTTCGAATTAGGGTTAGTGTGGCCGCAATTCGACTGTATTGACCTCCGGGAGCTATCCCACAGTGCACCATTGTGACCGCTCTGGACAGCAATCTGAACTCGGATGCACTGGCCAGGTAGACAGGAAAAGCCCCGCAAACTATTGAATTTCATTTCCTGTTTGTCCAGCGTGGAGAACACAGGTGACCACGCAGAGTTCATCAGCACAGGTAACCATGCAGTCCAAGAATCGAAAAAGAGCACCAGCATGGACCGTACGGGAGGTACTGGATCCGATCGCTACATGAGGAGAGGATTCCGTGCTAGCAGAACTACGTTCCAAAAGACGAAATGCGAAAACATTTGAAAAAATCTCCAAGGGCATGAGGGAGAGAGGCCACAATAGGGACTCATATCAGTGCCGCGTGAAAGTTAAGGAGCTCAGACAAGCCTACCAGAAAACCAAAGAAGCGAACGGAAGGTCTGGGTCAGAGCCACAGACATGCCGCTTCTACGCTGAGCTGCATGCAAGTCTAGGGGGGGCCGCCACCACTACCCCACCTCTAACCGTAGATTCCGAGGAGGGGGTAATCTCAGCCATGCCTGAGGATTCTGCAGACGGGGAAGATGAGGAGGAGGAGGACGAGCTTGCGGAGAGCACACAGCACTCCGTTCTCCCCAACAGCCAGGATCTTTTTCTCAGCCTCACTGAAGTACCCTCCCAACCCTCCCAAGGCGGTATCTCAGACCATGAAGCCATGGAAGGGACCTCTGGTGACTGTACCTTCGTAAATATAAAACATGGTTTAAAAGCAAGCGTTTTTTAATGATTAATTTGCCCTGCGGACTTGGGATGCATTCGCGGCCAGTACAGCTACTGGAAAAGTCTGTTAATGTGTCTGGGGATGGAGTGGAAATCCTCTCCTGGAGGTACTCCAAAAGCCTTTGCAGAAGGTTTCTGAGCAGTGCAGCCTTATTCCATCCTCCATGGTAGGACACTTGACCACGCCATGCTAGTAGCAAGTAATCTGGTATCATTGCATGACAAAGCCTGGCAGCGTATGGTCCTGGTGTTTGGTGGCATTCAAGCAACATCCATTCTTTATCTTGCTGTGTTATCCTCAGGAGAGTGATATCGTTCATGGTAACCTGGTTGAAATACTGGAATTTAATTAAGGGGACAGAGGTGGCCGTTCCTACTGGTCTGTTTGCCTGTGGCTGAAAAGAAATCCTTCCCTGCCGTTAGCCAAGTGTGTGTGTGTGGGGGGGGGGATTGTTCTGTAAAATGTATCTTTTTAAATACTTCTCTCCCTTTTTTCCCTCCCTCCTGCAGCTGCAAATTTTTCAAGCCTCTCTCCTCCGTCCCGAAGGCCATCTCAGATAAGGCGGCGAAAAAAACGCACGTGAGACGAAATGTTCTCGGAAATCATGCAATCGACCCGCGATGAATGAGCTCATCTGAATGAGTGGAAGGGCACGGTATCCCAGTACAGGAAAACTGCCAGTGAACGTGAGGCCATGAGGGACGAACATGAGGAGAGGAGGGACGCTCGAGATGAGACGTGGCGGGATGCAACACTGGGGCTGCTGCGTGAGCAAACGGACATGCTCTGGCGTCTGGTGGAGCTTCAGGAATGGCAGCAGGATCACAGAGTGCCGCTGCAGCCCCTGTATAGCCGCCCTTCAGCCTCACCATGTTCCATAGCCTCTTCACCAAGACATGTAAGAACGCGGGGGGTGAGGGGGAGGCTCCGTGCACCCTCCCACTCCACCCCAGTGGACAGCCCAAGCAAAAGGCTGTCATTATTTTGAACTTTTGAAGTGGCCTTTTCCTTCCCTCCTATCCTCCTCCCAAACCCCACCCAGGCTACCTTGTCAGTTCTCTCCCTCATTTTATAATCAATTAATAAAGAATACATGATTTTTAAATGATAGTGACTTTATTTCCTTTGAAAGCAAGCTGTGATCGAAGGGGGAGGGTGGGTTGCTTACAGAGAATGAGTCAATCAAGGGGGCGGGTTTTCATCAAGGAGAAACAAACAGAAATTTCACACCGTAGCCTGGCCAGTCATGAAACTGGTTTTCAAAGCTTCTCTGATGCGCAGCGCTTCCTGGTGTGCTCTTCTAATCACCCTGGTGTCTGGCTGCGCGTGATCAGTGGCCAGGCGATTTGCCTCAGCCTCCCACCCCGCCATAAAGGTCTCCCCCTTACTCTCACAGAGATTGTGGAGCACACAGCAAGCAGCAATAACAATGGGAATATTGGTTTGGCTGAGGTCTGAGCGAGTCAGTAAAGTGCGCCAGCGACCCTTTAAACGTCCCAATGCACATTCTACCACCATTCTGCACTTGCTCAGCCTGTAGTTGAGTACTGACTACTGTCCAGGCTGCCTGTGTATGGCTTCATGAGCCATGGCATTAAGGGGTAGGCTGGGTCCCCAAGGATAACTATAGGCATTTCAACATCCCCAATGGTTATTTTCTGGTCTGGGAAGTAAATCCCTTGCTGCAGCCGTTTAAACAGATTAGTGTTCCTGAAGACGCAAGCATCATGAACCCTTCCCGGCCATCCCACATTGATGTTGGTGAAAGGTCCCTTGTGATCCACCAGTGCTTGCAGCACCATTGAAAAGTATCCCTTGTGGTTTATGTACCGGCTGCCCTGGTGCTCTGTGCCAAGATAGGAATATGGGTTCCATCTATCGCCCCATCACAGTTAGAGAATCCCATTGCAGCAAAGCCATCCACTATGACCTGCACATTTCCCAGAGTCACTACCTTTGGTAGCAGCAGCTCAGTGATTGCTTTGGCTACTTGCATCACAGCAGCCCCAACAGTAGATTTGCCCACTCCAAATTGATTCCCGACTGACCGGTAGCTTTCTGGCGTTGCAGGCTTCCACAGGGCTATTGCCACTCGCTTCTCAACTGTGAGAGCTGCTCTCATCTTGGTATTCTGGCACATCAGGGCAGGGGAAAGCAAGTCACAAAGTTCCATGAAAGTGCCCTTACACATGCAAAAGTTTCGCAGTCACTGGGAACTGTCCCACACCTGCAACACTATGCAGTCCCACCAGTCTGTGCTTGTGTCCCGGGCCCAGAATCAGCGTTCCACGGTTATAACCTGCCCCATTAACAGCATGATCTCCAAAGCGCCGGGGCCCACGGTTTGAGAGAATTCTGTGTCCATGTCCATGTCCTCATCACTCTCGTCGCTGCGCTGCAGTCGCAGCCTCCTCCTCGCCTGGTTTTTCAGGTTCTGGTTCAGCATAAACTGCACGATAATGTGCGAGGTGTTTACAATGTTCATGACTGCTGTCTTGAGCTGAGCGGGCTCCATGCTTGCCGTGGTATGGCATCGGCACAGTTCACCCAGGAAAAAAGGTGTGAAACGGTTGTCTGCCGTTGCTTTCACGGAGGGAGGGGTGAGGCTGTACCTAGAACCACCAGCGACAATGTTTTTTGCCCCATCAGGCATTGGGATCTCAACCCAGAATTCCAATGGGCGGGGAAGACTGCGGGAACTATGTGATAGCTATGGGATAGCTACCCACAGTGCAACACTCCGGAAGTCGACGCTAGCCTCGGTACATGGACGCACACCGTCAAATTAATGTGCTTAGTGTGGCCACATGCACTCGACTTTATACAATCGGTTGCCAAAAATCGAACTCTGTAAATTCGGAGTAATCCCGTAGTGTAGACATACCCAGCGTGAGGTGGACTAGGCTCCTGATTCCTGAAATACCAAAACTGAGTCTCTTCAGAGATTATAACTCTAGTCCATTTTACGCTGATGCTAGGACACCCAAAACAAAACAAGCAGCCTATAAACACAGTGGACGTACTGGAAGGAAGCAGAGATTGCTGAGAAAAAATAACACAGACCATAAATACACACTGCACTGTTTAGGGTACTTAACCAAGTGTGTGTTACCCATATCTTACATGAGTCATATCCAATTGTGCATGAATGGGAAACTTGAAGATAAATGTAACCTCTTTGTGCAAAGGCTGCCTATCTCTATTTCCAAATCATTTGTAACTCCTACATTGAATCTGATGTCAGACCAAACTAAAGCTCTTCAAGATTTCATCACCCTTTTTAATCAAAGAAAAACTAACATTACCATTCAGACCTCTGGCAACTTGACTGGATTTCTAGTTGATTTGATCATAATCCTTTAAGACTATGAAAGCAATTCTTCAATAGAAATCTTTGTAGCTTTTGAGCACAAAAATGTGCCCAAGGAAAATAAAATACTCATTCCACATAAGGAGAGTGGAGCAGACTGTGCCAAAACTCAAATGGTTTTAAAAAATGTTTTTGGTGTATCTTGATGCTTTACAGACCTGGGAATCACAAATCATTATCTGCACGTGGCCTTGATCCTCAAGTGAAACTGGTATTGTTACTGTGATGACGGGAAAGTAATAAGGGTGGAGCCATCCACCATTTGCTGTAATTGCTATAGATCTAGTGTTCAGTAAACCTTAGAAATATCTCCTATGTTCAACTGTTTCATTGTCATTATGAAACATTATTTAAGAATATTATCAGCAATGCTACATTACTAGATATGAGTCAACAATGTTATACTGTTGGGAAAAAAAAAAAGTGAGCATCATTCTGGGATGTATTAGCAGGAGAGTTGTAATAGAGGTTACTTACCTGCAACTGGAAGTTCTTTGAGATGTGTGGTCCCTATCTGCATTTCTCATTTGGGATACATATGCACACTATGTGCTTGGGTCCAGAATATTTTGTAAGAAGAGTCCATTGGCCCACATGTGCGCTGTAGCTCTCCTCACGCTCTGAACGGAGGCCACAAAAGGTGGTGTGGGTCCATACCTCTCCAATTTCCCATTCTTATTACAGTTCAAATAATCTGCAGCAGAGGGGATGGAGAGAGGCTAGTGAAATACACATAGGGACCACACATCTCAAAGAACTCCTAGTTATAGGTAAGTAACTAGGGCTGGGGGTGCAGGCTCTGGGCTGGGGCAGGGGATTGGGGAGCATGGGAATGGGGAGCAGGGTTGAGGCATGGGCTTACCTAGGTGGAGGTGCGCAAGCAGCTCCGCACCTGCAGGCACCGCCGTGCCCCCCAGCTCCCGGCTAGTAGGAGTGCAGAGCCGGTGCTCTGGGAGGGGCAGCGCGTGGAGTCTGGTGGCCCCCCCACTTAGGAGCCGGACCTGCTGCTGGCCGCTTCAGGGGCACAGCGTGGTGTCAGAACAGGTAGAGACTAGCCTGCCTTAGCCAGGCAGCACCACTAATGGGACTTTTAATTGCCTGGTTAGCAGTGCTGACCAGAGCCACTGTGACCCAGTGCCTTACATTCCACAACCCACGGTTTGAAAACCACTGCACTAGGGAGTTTAGCACTCCTGGTGCTATAATGCTGATAGAGTTACATAATGGCTGATGCACCAATTCCAGAAGGTGATTGCCTATATGCATAAACGGAGAGATCTTGCTCCCTCCTGTTTGTTTATATTGAATATTGTGGTTTATTGTCCAATATTATTTGGACATATCTGGATCAGATGGGTGGTAGGAAGGTATCACAGGCGTGATAGCTCGCTGTGAGTTCTAGCAAATAGACATCCATTCTGGACTCCCATGGGGTCCAGTCGCCCAAGTGAGTGCCCCAACCCAAGAGGGAGACATTGGTAAATATTGTTGCCTCAGGAGTCACTGTGAGGAAAGACTGTAAATCATTCTCTTCTCACCCATGCTGCCACTACTGAAAAAACCTTCATAGAGACCCTGGGTACTGTAGCTAGACCAAGGGAAAGAGCTCTGGATTGGTAATGCTCCTGATCAAAGAGGAACCTCCTGTGGGCTGAGTGGATGTGTATGTGAAAATATACATCTTTCACGTTGATAGCCACAAACCATGTGCCCTCCTCTAATGAGGGAACTATTGAACCCAAGGATATCATATGGAATTGTAGTTTTTGAATAAACCTGTTCAGCTGTCTCAGATCGAGAATTGGCCTCCATCCCCCATTCTTTTGGGGGATCAAGAAGTAAGGGGAATAGAATCCCTTCCCTTGATGTAGAGGTGGAACTCTTTCTATGGCTTCCCCAAGGAGAAGAGAGTTCACCTCTTGTCGTAGAATCGCTTCATGAGAGTGGTCCCTGAAAAGGAACCTGGAAGGGGGTTTGTGGATAGGAGGTACCAGAAACTATCAGAGAGCTGTCATGAATAAGCTCTAATACCCATTTGTCTGTAGTTAGAGCTTTCCAGTTTTTGGCAAATTGGGTAAGGCAGCCTCCAAATATCAGAGGAGAGGAATAAAGTGGCATCAGTAAAGGGACACGGGTCTCGACACTCCCATCAAAAGAAACTCTTTGCTTGTGGGTTAGAGTACAATGTGGTGGGGAACGCTGCAGAGGCTGGATTCCTAGATCCATAAACCCCATGTTGGGGGCATGGATCAGCCCAGGCTTGGGAAGCTAATGATCCAACCGTGTACTAAATTCGGTGATGAATCCTGGTCACATGCCACCTGAGGCACATTGCACATATGCTAAGAAGAAGAACCCACTGTCCCTTGCCTGATGGCTTCTGAGGACGTTGGTGGTAAAACAGCTGAGGAGGCTGTCTTCCTTATATCCGTCTATAGTGTTTTCTCATAGGGGCAGGGGTACAAATGCCCAGCGAGCAAAGTGTTGTCCTCAAGTTTTTAAGGGTGTGAAGAGACTCATGGAATAGGTTGATAATATCGAAAGGCAGATCTTGGATGGTACTCTGCACCTCTCTAGGAAAACCGAAGGATTCCAACCCCGAGTGTCTCCTCGTAGCAGTGACTGTAGCCATCCCCCTAGAGGCACTACCCGCCACATCCACCACAGCTTGGAGAGAAGTTTTGACCACTAATCTGCTCTCATCCACTAAGGCCTTGAAGCGGGTCCTATCCTCCTCAGGGAGCTTGTCCTTAAATTGAAAAATCTTGTTAGAATTAGTAAAATAATATTTGGCCAAGAGGATCTGAATAATGTGAGATCCTGAACTGGAGGGAGGTGGAAGAGAAAACCTTTCTCCCCAGAAGGTCAAGTTGCTTGTGTCTATTATCAGAGGGAGTAGTCTTTGGTTGCTGCTTGGACCATGCTGTAGCCACCCGCACCACTAAAGAGTTAGGCAGTAGTTGAGAGAACAAAAACTTATTCCCTCTCCCCCCCCCGCCCCGTGCCAAATGTGAAAAAGTAGTGCATCTTGGGCCTCTTATGGTGGGAGCACAAGAAGCAGGAGTACGCCAAACTGTCCTTACCAGATCCATGATAGCCTCATTGATGGAGAGGGCCACTTGATTGGGAGACTGGGACCAGAAAGCTGCAGAATGTCTACTAAATTGTGCTGAGGTTCCTGATCTTTCTCAAGTTGAATCACTCTGTGCATGAGCTCTTGATATTTTTAAAGTCATCTGACAGAGACGGAGAAGATGGAATAATCGCCTTGTCCCCTGAAGATCACTCCCAGAATAGCTCACCTTCCCCTTCTGAATATTTCAGTGGGAATGGTTGTGGGTATCCACAGGATGGCAAATAGGTCTCCTGTACCAATCCTGGGTGTCTAGGGTAGGGTTCCCACAGTCCCCAATATTGCCAACTGGCTGAGGAGGACCACCTGTCTCTTGGCCAATCATATCTGGTTAGAGACTGGAACCCCTAATCTTCTGGGTCTCCTGTCTAGTGCCACCTCCATCCAATGCCTCAGCAGCTCCTGTGGGGCCTCAGATTCATCTGTTGAGAAAGCTGAATCCCTTATCTCTGGTACCAATAGTTGTGCCCCAAGGCTGGCAGGTGGGGTAAAAGAATGACTCTGCCTTGCCAGGATAGCATCTTCCTCTGGTGTATCTAAATCCCAGAATAGACAGTCCCAATAAGGGAGGTGAATGTGCATAGGGAAGAGCAAAATGTCCCCCAGGGAGATGTAGGAGAGTCCATTGGCAGACCCATCAGAACCAGAGCTTCCTTGGTTACTATGGTGGTTGGCTCCCTCCAGGGCTGTGTCACTACTGGCACACATTGGCTCTAAAAGCGGATGGGAGTACTAGGAGCTGTTTATCCCAAGCCTGCACCATCGGAACCATTGGATCTGTACCCTTGCGTGCCTCCCTCTCCTGTCTAGATTTATTTAGGCCTAAGCACCTACTGCCCATGTGTGCCAACTTTGATGGGGTCCGGGAGTGATCCTCTCTATTTGGAGCAGTCTTAGATGAAGATGACTTGCCCTTGTGTCTATGAGAGTGCCATTTGCTCTCATGTGAAGCCTTTTTTTAGGCTTAAGAGTCTTAGCCTCCGCTCGGTGAGACTGATGTATGGGGCGGGGCTGGCCAGGAGGGAGCGGAAGGTCCCCCAGACCAGATCTCATTGGAGCTTCAAAGTCTTCCCCAGGAGATATTTTCTGAGTGTTAGTTCCCAACCATCATGAGTTCTGGGGGGAAAAGATACTATGAGACTCACCCAGGCAGCAGAGGCAGTATTGATGTTTGTTGCTCACCGGAAAGGAGCAATGGAAAGAAATAATTTTTTAACCCTGGGACACAGGGCATAATCCAAGACTACTCAGGGTGACACTGTCCCTGGGTGGGAAGAAATGGGGGGGGAAACTAACTATATTTTGTAGAGTATACTACAAAGACTACTAAAACTACCTCTATATAATACCTTACCGCAATGATGCAGTAAAAAGGGAGCTGATGACATCAACGATTTCAACTCATATCCTGAGGGGGTAAGAAGGAACTGGAGAGGTGTGTGCCTGCACCACCTTTTATGCCCGTGGTTCAGAGCACAAGGAGAGCTATGGTGGGGGTGTAGGCCAAAGGCACTGCTTACAAAAAAATCCTGTTTCAGGTACATGGTGTGCATGCATATCCCATATGTGGAACACACATAGGGACCATTATACAAAGAAGTAATTCTTCCACTCTACTCAGCACTGATAAGGCCTCAACTTGGTGTACTGTTTCCAGTTCTGGGTACCATACTTCAGAAAAGATGTGGATGACTTGGAGAAAGTCTGGAGGAGAGCAACAAAAATGATTAAAGGTCTAGAAAACATGACTTACAAAGAAAGATTGGAAAAACTGGGTTTAGTCTGGAAAAGAGAAGACCGAGGAGGGACAACAGTCTTCCAGTAGGTAAAAGGTTGTTATAAAGAAGAGGGTGATAAATTGTTCTTCTTAACCACTAAGGACAGGACAAGAAGTAATGGGCTTAAACTGAAGCAGGAGAGATTTATGTTAGACATTAGGAAAAACTTTGTAACTGTAAGGGTAGTTAAGCATTGTAACAAATTAGCTAGGGAGGATAAGGAATCTCCATCACTGAAAGATTTTAAGAACAGGTTAGAAAAACACCTGTCAGGGGTGGCTGTGAGGGATGGTCTAATACTGAATCCTGCCTAAATGCAGGGGATGGACTAAGTGACCTATTGAGGTCTCTTTCAGTCCTACATTTCTATGACAATTCCTATGCTCAAATATTCAAAAAAAAAAAAGTAGAGCTGGAAATTACTAATCCATTTCCAAGCCAAGGAAATAACTAGCTGCTAGTAACTAATGTATTTTTCTCACTTTCCTGCACTTTAAACAATAGCAAAGATTCTTCTCAGATTGCAGTTGGGTCCATGTTCCAAGTAGTATTCTTCCCCTTTCCAACACCCCTTCAAAAACTACTCCACTCATCCCATAAATTAACTTACATAACTGCAATGCAATGTTACACTTGTAACCAAGTGTCATTGGTACTTCCTGAGAGCTCTGTCAATCTGACATTTCCTAGGCCTAAACCGAACCTAGATTAACGGGAGACAATTTGAGGTTTAATAATCTGCTAAAATAACAAGTTCCATCCTGCACAATATGCCACATTATGTGATAACATGTACGTAAAGGGCAATGCAAGAATGTTTCTTGCACTCACTCATGGACCCCATGAAGTTTAGTACAATTTATAGTGACAATGTGTTCCCTCACACAGAGAATATAAATTATGTAAGAAATAAATTATACCCAACTTTAGGTGTTTGGGAGTAATGTAATGAATATTTGATCAGAAGAATGACTTTGTACAGTCAAGAGAGCACTATTGCAAGTTCGTGTTTCTACCAATCTAAAAGCAGGTGGAAAAGGGATCTTGGCAATATGTTAAATTGGCTATAAATTTTGTTTAACTGATCTTTTTTTATTTAATTATATAAATATAACAATGTTTTAGTTTTTCTTCTGACTCTCCTAATTTTTTTTGAAGAGATTCTATGGCTGTGTGTTTACAATTTGATCTCACTATGATTGGTCAACAACGTTTTTGACTGTTCAAGTTGCCAGAGCTCCAAGAGGTAATTTTGGCTTTACTTTTATTAAAAAGTTGATGAAATCCTGAAAAGCTTTAATTTGATATTGATCCCAAGCAAAAGTAATGGTGCAGCTGATATGGGACTTGATTAATACAGACTCAAGGAAGGCAATATAATTAATGCCAATCAACACGGGTTTATGGAAAATAGATCTTGTCAAACTAACTTGATATCTTTTTTGATGAAATTACAAGTTTGATTGGTAAAGGCAATTGTGTTAATGTAACATACTTAGACTTCTGTAAGACATTTGACTTGCCACTGCACAACATTTTGAATTTTGATTAAGAAATTATAACGAGATAAAATTAACATGGAATATATTATATGGATTAAAAATTAGCTAACGGACATGCCTCAAAATGTAATTGTAAATAGGGAGTCATCATTGAAAGGGTGAATTTTAGTGGGATCCCACAGAGATCGGTTCTCAGCACTATGCAATTTAATATTTTCATCAATTAGACCTGCAAGAAAACAAAAAAATCCTCACTGATAAAGTTTGAGCAAGTGGTAAATAATGAAGAGGACAGGTTACTGATACAGAGTGATCCAGATTATTTTATAAACTGGGCAAAAGCAAACACAGTTTTACTACAGCTAAATGTAAAGTCACAGAACTAGAAACAAAGAATTTAGGCCAAACAGACAGGATGAGGGACTATATCCTGGGAAGGAGTGACTCTCAAAAAGATTTGGGGGTCACGGCGTATAATCAGCTGAATGTGAGCTCCCAGTACAATGTTGTGGCCACAGGACTAATGAAATAATTGGATATATAAACAGAGAACTCACGAGTAGAATTTAAAAAGTTATATTACTTCTGTATTTGGCAGTGCTGCGATTACAACCGGAATACTGTGTTCAATTCTGGTGTCCACAATTCATAAAAGATTTTGAAAAATTTGAGAGGTTTCAGAGAAGAGCCACTATAGTGATTAAAAGATTGGAAAATATGCTTTAAAGTGAAAGATTCAAGAAACTAATTCTGTTTAGCATAACACGAGGAACAGCAATTTAATAATAGAAGGCTCTTAAACTACTAAAGATATAACATCCAAAGATACAAGTTCCAATGGTTGGAAGTCGAAGTAGGACAATTTCAGACTAGAAACAAGGCAGTTTTTTAAAACAGTAATTAATGGAAAATTTTAAGTCAAGAATAGATTTTTTTTTTTTACGTTTTTAAAGTACCGGTAAGTATGCAAATGAAGAAAGGAGGTAGTAAGAATATAACCAATTTTTGTTGTTGCTGTTGTTTGGAGTTACATACAAATGGATTATTTAAAAAAAAATGTTAGCAAAAAAATTAGTTTTCAAAGAAGCAATTTTTCAACAAAAATACATTTTGTTAGAAACAATTTGACCATTTTGTCCACTTGTAGCCATGGCATTTCGAGAATGGGTAAAGTGAATTTTCTTTCTTCAGATATGCCATTTTGTTTACAACCCACTTAGCAGTTCCCAGGGAACTCACTGCTGCTCGGAGAAGAGAGCAGAAACATGGCTGAGATACAGAAGACTTAAGAAAAATAGAAATGGGAGCACAATAAAATCAGTAATTTTAAAGAATAAATATGTCATTTGCTGATGGGAGTCAAGAAGCTCACAGCTACCTTTGCTGCTTGGTTGGCATCAAAACGGCAATGAGCTTGTTGACTCCCTTCACGGCAGTAACTGTAATTCAACCCACTTGTGAAGGTCAGCAGAAACTAATTTGAGACAGAATCTGAAAGCAGACCAATGGATTAACATTTTCAACAGCAAATGGGATTTAGGACCTTAATTCCCATGGATTAGACTCCTAAGTGTCTAAGTGACTTCTGAAATGTTTATTTGTAGTTTATTAAATATACTTTACTTTTATAATTACCTTTAAAATATAGCACAGAAGAACTGTCTTACACTCTACTATGTGTCTTGCCTTTCAGCTTCATGCTATTTTTTGTAGATTTTTGTGTTCTTTCCAAGGAATATAGTTTTTTCTGAGGTAGACCTCCATATCCCTGATGGGGCAACTGAGAATCTCCTCCATATTTTACTCCTTCACTTATAATACCATCCTTCAGAGCCTCCTTGTGGCGGGGCTGCTACTGAAAGGGGCTGCTCCTAGACACCTCAGAGGGTATGTCTACACTACAGGATTAATCCGAATTTAGATAATTCGAATTTGGGAAACAGGTTGTATAAATTCGATTGTGCGCGGCCACACTAAGCACATTAATTCGGTTTTTAACCACATTAATTCGGTGGTGTGCGGCCACACTACCCCATTACTTTAACCACAGTAATTCGGTGGTGTGCGGCCACACTAACCCTAATTCGAATTAACAAAATCGATTTAGGCACTACTCCGCTCGTCGAGGTGGAGTACAGAAATCGATTTTAAGTGCCCTTTAATTCGAATTAACTGGCTCTGTAGTGTGGACGGGTGAAGGGTTAATTCGGATTAACGCAGCTAAATCCGAATTAAAGTCGTAGTGTAGACCAGGCCAGAGAGTAGGAAAGCAAAATTGATAATTCTCCCATATGTTTCTCAGATATTGAAAAGCTGCCTATTAGCTTGATATTCAAATCTGTGCACACCATTTTCACAAGTCCACTAGCAGAGATCCTTTTCTATCATTTTTTGAAACACGGATCCTCATCCACGTGCTAAATCAGACATTTTCTTTCTGCCTACATAAAAGTCTGACAAGAATGAAAGACAAATGATTTCATTTAATTAGTTCAGCCTTCAGCTCTGACCCCAAATTGTCTAAATGCACATGAGATTTACAATTTTTAAGAGATGTAAGGGATGTAGAGATATTTCAGATTCCTCTACATTTATTTGGCAAACAGTTCTCCTTTTAAAGAACTCACTTATTCCACAATCCAGAACACTACTGACCTTCTTATTACTTGTACAAAACAGCCGATAAGCCACAGTTTTGATCCATCTCCAATTAACAAGACCCAGGAGGTCAAAGCTATCCTTCCCTTCAAGAAGGAAAAGAAAGCCAACAGCAATTTGATGAATCCAAGTTAAAAACAAAAAAAACAGCCAAAAAATAAAGGAGAAGATACAAATGTGAAGCCTGTTTGGGGAGGGAGGGGGGTAAGAAAGCTTTTTAAAAATATTATTATTATTTATTTATTTGCTTAATTGACTTTTATGTTATTCTATGTTCTCGAACTTTGAAATTTGCTATGAGAAAAGATGGTTACCTACCTCTCGTAACTGTTGTTCTTTGAGATGTGTTGCTCATGTCCATTCTAACAGGTGTGTGTGCGTGCGCGCCGCGTCCACGATTGTCAGAAGTTTTTACCCTAGTAGTACCCGCTGGGTCGGCTGTGGAGCCCCCTGGAGTGGTGCCTTTGTGGCAGTGTATATAGGTCCCTGCTGACCCGCCGCCTATTCAGTTCTTTTTGATGGAATATTTCGACAGAGGGGAGGCAGAAGGGATTTGGAATGGACATTAGCAACACATCTCGAAGAACAACAGTTACAAAAGGTAGGTAACCATCTTTTCTTCTTCGAGTGATTGCTCATGTCCATTCCAATAGGTGACTCCCAAGCAGTTTCGACGGAGGAGGGGTCAGAGTTCACCGAGTTGCTGATTGCAGTACTGCCCTGCTGAAGGCCGCATTGTCCCTCGCCTGTTGAGTGATGGCATAGTGTGATGTGAAGGTGTGGATGGAAGACCACGTTGCTGCCTTGCATATGTCCTGAATGGGGACCTGTTGGAGGAACATAGCAGAAGAGGCCTGCGCTCTTGTGGAGTGTGCCGTCAACGCCAGGGCTTGGATCTTAGCCAGGTCACAGCACATTCTGATGCAGGACATGATCCACGACGAGATGTGCTGGGATGAGATGGAAAGCCCTTTCATCCTTTCGGTGATTGCAATAAAAAGCTGTGGTGACTTACGAAACAGCTTTGTGCGTTCAATGTAGAAGGCTAGGGCACGCCTGTCATCCAGGGAATGGAGTGCCCGCTCTTTGTTGCTGGCATGAGGTTTAGGAAAGAATATCGGTAGAAATATGTCCTGGTTAATGTGAAATTGCGATACTACCTGGGTGAGGGCGTAGCTGCACCTTGTCCTTGTAAAAGACCGTGTAGAGGGGCTCGGAAGTCAGTGCTCTGAGCTCGGAGACCCTTCTGGCCGAGGTTATGGCCACCAGAAAAGCCACCTTCCAGGAATGGTAGGATAAGGGGCAGGTCGCAAGGGGCTCGAAAGGGAGAACCATGAATCCGTAAAGGAACATGTTAAGATTCCACTGAGGAATGGGTTGCCTCACCTGGGGGTAAAGCCTATCCAAGCCCTTAAGAAAACAGCCCACCATGGGATTGCTAAAGACTGGCCTGCCCTCCACACCTGGGTGGAAGGCCAAAATGGCCACCAGGTGTACCTTAATAGATGATATTGCCTACCCCTGTTGCTTCAGGTACAAGAGGTAGTCTAGCACGAGGGGAATAGAGGCTTGCTGCGGGGAGGTATTTTCTGTATGGACCAAATGGAGAAACGTTTCCACTTCATCAGGTACGCTGTGCGAGTGGAGGGCTTCCTGCCTCTCAACAGAACTTCCCTAACAGAGTCCGAGCACTGCAGTTCAAGCTGGTTCAGCCATGGAGTTTCCATGCCATGAGGTGGAGGGACTCCAGGTTGGGGTGTTGTAGTTGGCCATGATCCTGTGCGATGAGGTCCGGGAGCATAGGAAGGGCCACTGGCCTGTCCACTGATAGGTTCAGCAGTGTGGTGAACCAGTGCTGTCGGGGCCATGCTGGTGCTATGAGGATCACTGAAGCCCTGTCCTGCCGGATCTTGAGGAGGACCTTGTGTATGAGGGGGAAGGGCGGGAACGCATATAGCAGATGACTCGTCCATGGTAGGTGAAAGCCGTCCGATATGGAACCGTGGCTGTGGTTCTGAAAGGAGCAGAACAGCTGACACTTTCTGTTGCTCCATGTCGCAAACAGGTCAAGGTGGGGATAGCCCCACCTCTGGAAGATCGAAAGGGCAATGACCGCTCTGAGATATCACTCGTGAGTGTTGAACGAGAGACTGAGGTGGTCCGCTAGTTCGTTCTGTGCTCCCGGCAGATAGGAGGCCTGTTGCTGGATGCAGTGTATGATGCAGAAGTCCCACAGTAGGCGAGCTTCCTGGCACAGGAGAGAGGAACGAGCACCACCCTGTTTGTTTATATAGAACATCACTGTGGTGTTGTCCATCAGTACTGAGACACATTTGCCCTGAAGATGAGCCTGGAATGTCTGGCAAGCCAGGCAAATTGCTCTCAGCTCCCTGACGTTGATATGCAGCGATAGTTCTGGTTGTGACCACATGTCTTGAGTTCTGATACTGCCCAGGTGTGCTCCCCAGCCCGTCTGCAATGCGTCTGTGAGCAGCGACAGTGAGGGCTGTGGACCAGCTGAGTGTTAGCTGAATATACAAATTATATCCAGATTTTCTGTTTCTGTTTTTTTAAACTTGCTCCCCTCCCCATCCCTACCCCCACATATATTTGTTTTACCCCCAACCCTTTTAAGATATTAGGAAATTAGATATAAATACAGCCACCCCTCAAAAAAATTTTTTTTCTAGACTACTGGTAGTGCATCATAAAGGCTGAAAGGCCAAACATTCAAAATGCAGAAAGTTCCAAAAGTTATGTTCGTTACAGTTACATTAATTAGGCTACTTTATACGTACCTGGAATTTGCTATTTTGCCCTCTCTCATTATATTTTGACATAAAATATTGCTGTTTGCTCCAGAAACATTAACTTTAAATTTTATGTTGGTAACAAACTTAGTTTAGGATTTTCTTCTTTTGCATGCCTGAACTTGTTACCTAGGGTTTTTCCCCCTCTCCCATTACATACTACAAACTTAAATGAAAGAAAATTTTACAAATGGAACTAAGATTACAAGTCCAAGCACTCAGAATATGCAACATATATACATGGACAGACACATAAATCTGTCTATGTGTGTAAAGGCATGCATATTGTTTATTTTACACAAATACACTAGCAAGGGTCGACAACCTTTCAGAAGTGGTGTGCCGAGCCTTCATTTATTCATTTTAATTTAAGGTTTCACGTGCCAGTAATACATTTTAACGTTTTTAGACGGTCTCTTTCTATAAGTCTATAATATATACCGGTAACTAAACTATTGTTGTATGTAAAGTAAATAAGGTTTTTAAAATGTTTAAGAAGCTTCATTCAAAATTAAATCAAAATGCAGAGCCCCCCGGACTGGTGGCCAGGACCCGGGCAGTGTGAGTGCCACTGAAAATCAGCTCGCTTGCCGCCTTTGGCACGTGTCCCATAGGTTGTCTACCCCTGCAGTAGAGTGTATACACATACACACCTTAAAACAAACTTGTTGAATTACACAGATGCTCTCAAATATTATAAAGCAAAGACTAGATCATGAAACTTATAAACTTCATGCATATTTATCCTGTCCATGTGTTTTCCTGTTCTTTAAAACATGTATTAAGAGCATCTGTTCCATAAGTGTATATGAAAAAGCTCTCAGCATCCTCAGTACCTGTCTACCAAGTAAACAGGCAATTTTTAGCAAAACCTGTCAAGCCAAGAGTGAAGAAATCAGGTCTGTGAGAGAAGGTGCTTTGTGAAAGGAGGTTTTAGAACTATACAATAGTCACAGTGTTTAAATAATTTCATATGCAGTTATTTAAATATTGAAGAGAAACACCTGGCATCAATGCAGCATTAGGAAATATTTTTTCCTGCTTCATTTTACTTTCATGCAGTAGCTCCTCTTTGGTCATCGGAAGTTCAAGTACATCTCGAATAATCTGTGCTCCCTCCAGTGCTTTTTTACCCATGACTAATGATTTCAAATCCCAGGTATACGCCTTTCCAAAGCGTTCACAAATTTCTTGAAAAACCACAGTATAAAGATGCTCAGTATCTGCAAAAAAGAGAAAGAAAAGGCATTTGTAATAGGCAAGGCCAGAATCAGTACCGAGCTCTTATGTCAAGAACACCCAAACTTTGCCTACTTGGACGGACACACTGGCAATTTGTTAGGTGTCACAAGGGTATACCTAAATGGAACTCATCACAGCTGTCCTTATATTTAATACAGAAGTGAGCCAGACTGCTGAGTCCCACATAGTACACCAAGTATCAGGTATTCTTACTCGTCAAAAGCAACACTTCTATGTTATAGGAAAATGCTGTGGGCCACGATAAAGAACTATATTGACCTGCAATTTCACCGTCTCTATCTCGCCTGGGCTACTACACAGTACATGTAAGAAGCAACCTACTAATTTCATCATGGGTGAACCCCAATGCAGACAGGTTATATCACAATACTGCTCCAGATCAGCACAAATTCAAGTGAGTTGGCACTGAAAGGTGTCCAGATTGATAGCTTGAGAAAGGAGAAAAACTGTTCACTTGGCACTATCAGCTGGTGCTCTCAGCAAGTTGAGGTGAAGATGAATTGACAAGATAATGCTTAAGATGTCACAGCTCTGTTTTTCCTTTGTTTCTGATATGTTGAGAATTTAAAAAATAAAATAAAATTGAGATCAAATAGAAAAAAAAAGAAACCTAAACCTTGATAAAATTGAAAATTAATTCCCATCCAGCTCAGCAATCTATGGAAAGCTAATCAGGGAATCAAAGAACAAAATTACAGAAGATTAAAACTCTCCTACACAGGTTCAAAATAAATAAGTTTTAAACTATCTATAGGTGAATATTCAACATTACAGGTAAAGATCCCCAAGTTAACCCCCCTCTTTTTTTTTTTAACATATCACAGCTGTGAACTGCTGTTTTTCATTCTACAGAAATAGTTAATAGCATCCAGATTGCTGACTTAAAAATAGACAGTTCTGAATTGCTACTGTTTACAGACTGAACAGCATTTCATAGAAAACTCTGCACACACACTTTACAAAATACCTGATAATAATTGCATACAATTACTATTTCAATATGATAGTACCTAAGACCACAAACAAGAATCAGGGCCCCTGATGTGCTAGGAACAGAACAAACAAGTAACAAATAAGATGGTCCCTACCCTCAGACACCAGTTTAGCAAGGTGTGTGTTTATTTAAAGCACCTGAGTAGTCCCACTGATTTCAATGAAACAACTCTCATACTTAAACAGTTAGGCTTAAGTACCTTGCTGAATTAGGGTCCCAAATTGCCTCCTTCTCTTCCTTTTGTCATTAAATTATTTGACAATAAGAATTTGCTTATGAAGATTATGATCTTTATTCCAAAGAGATTATGTCACTTCTTACACTCCACTTGAATTTATAAAACCTGGGCATTGGACAAATGGCTGAAATGGAAATTCTAAAAATCCCTAGTTTCTTATATCATGACTTCAGGTAAAATTATGAATTTATGAATTCTTAAGAAACAAAAAGGTTTTCAATCTGATATTTTCATTATTAAAGAATGAAGAACCCTCGCAGTCCTCCTGTGCCCATAGCTGCAATTTGGAAGGGTCTTACCCAGTTGTGGAAATTTTACACCCCTGGGCAAACCTGTAGGACAATAGCACAATTAATAAAGTAACTGAAATAACTCTGACTTAATCTTCAGTCAGAATCTGGGACAACATCTAATTAAAAATAAATAAAATAAAACTCTCAGTGTCTATAAGGTGTATATTTTTGTGTTAAAAAACCAATAGAGCCAACCGTGAGAGTGTGTGTGTGTCCATGTTTTTTTTAAATACAAAAACCATATGTGAACTTCCCCTTGGAACTCAGCAACATCAGCTAGCTATCCAACAGTAACAGTACTCTTAGCTTTGTTATCCATGCTGACATGGGAGTATCTCAAAAAAAGTACTGAACATACTACAGCCAGATTAGTTTTTGTTCCATTACAAACGGGGGGCGGGGGAGAAGTAAAATATTCTATATAAAAACTAAGGTGTAATTGTCAAAGGCATGAAGGGGGAGCTTAACTCCCATTGAAAGGCAAGAGGAGTTGCCTAGCTCCCCTTTATACCTTTGTTAAAATCCCCCCGTGTTAATTGTGTCCTTCTAAATTTCATCCCATCTCATATTGTTTACATAGACGTAGTCAACATGACGTATTGCCCACCAACTTCATTTCACTGGGGATGAGTGATTTTATTCCCTAGCCACAAAGGCATTCCATAGTCATTTTTATAGTGATCCTTCTTGTGTAGAAAAAGGAAAGGCTACACCATTGTTGTTGCTTACATTGTGTAAAAGCCAGTCACAATAAATACAGATAATGTGACAAGAATTATAGAGTAGAGGTGTTGGATTGCTCTATTTGTGATCCAGCAGAAAAATATGCTGAAGCATACCCGGAAAGCCTGGAGGTGACCTGTATCACAGTACACTGTAAAACATGATTGTTTATAATCTGTTGAAATCACCAAAGAGAATCTGAATTAAAAGAACAGACCAAGCCAGGTTAGGGTTGTGTATTGTGCCCATCACTGTAGCATCTAAGCATCTCCTCTTTATCAACTGCCTGTGAGCCAGGAAGATACTTGAAGATGGCAAAATGTAACTTATTAATGAATAAAGCTTGGATCTAAGTTTTTTTGCCTGTTTTATTAATTTATTACAACACATTTTAACTTAAACTACAGTTTATCAAGAAGATAAGGTTAATAGGCATGCCAGCTTCCTTCAGCTATAGGAAAGGCTATGATTTAGTCATGGGTATTTTTAGTAAAAGTCATGGACAGGTCACGGGCAATACACAAAAATTCACGGCCTGTGAACCTGTCCATGACTTTTACCATACATACCCCTGACTAAATATTAAACGGTCACTGCTGTGGGGTGCAGGGACCGCTGCTGGGCGGGGGCACATCTGGAGGGGCCGCTGCTAGGGGGGAAATCGGGGGGTGCTGCGGGGGGGGGGGGGTGCTCCAGGGGGCTGCTGTTGGGGGGGAGGGGGGAAAGCAAAGAGAAGCCACAAGAGTGGTCATGCGTCCCTTCCCAGCAATATGTTTCGGTGGCCCAGGGCAGATGCCAGAGAGGTAAATCACTGTGGGGCAGGAGGCGGGACTGGGGTAGACAGGACTTCCTCTTCCCCTGCACGGCATCCAGGGCCAGGTCAGACCCACCCATCAGATTTCTCCCCCGGCTGCAGGAAGCTCTGCAAAGTCCCCCCCTACCTCTTCCTGCACTCATCACTCCTCAACTGCAGGGGGAGGGATCCCTGTACAGGAAACTGCTCCCCCATCTGCCCAACCCCCATTCATCCAGACCCCCTCAGACCCAGACCCTCCCGCCAAGCCTACCCCCACAACTCACAACCCCCCTGCCGAGCCCCATGCTCCCTGCGCATGGACCACCCCAAGACACACCTGCACCCGGATCCCCTGCCCACCAAGCCGCAACCAGCTGCACCTGGATCTCCACGCCACTGAGCCCACTCCCCCAGCATCTGGACCCCCCCACTGAGTCCTCCACACCCAGATCCCCTGCCGATCTCTATACCCCCACACCCAACCCTCCCCTCCCCCCACTGAGCCCCAACCACCTTCACCTGGACCCCCTTGCAGAGTCCAATTATCATTGCACCCAGAACCCCCCAACAAGCCCCTGTGCATCCAGATCCCACATGCTGCCTGTACCCAGATTGCCCCACCCAAAGCCCTCTCAACCCACACCTGGATCTCCCCACACTAAGCCCCTCCACACTTGAATCCTGCCTTGCTGAGCCTGCCTGCCCTCACCTGGTGCAACTGGCACAGATGGTCAAGGCCCTAGTGTGTTTCTGGGGCAGGCCTGATCCTTGCGCTGTGTCAGGATTGGGTGCAGCCTCACTGCTGAGTCAGTGTCCGGCGGGGGCGCTGCACAGTGATCTCCCACCTCTGCGCAGCCAGTGGCCTGTGCTCCCCAGTGCCATGCTGGAGCCTCCACATTTATTTGACAAATAAAATTTTCAGAATTTTAAAATATTGTGAGCAGATTTTTTTATTTTTTTGGTGCTGAATGTCCTCAGGAGTAATAACCAAGTAAGCATGCTACCCTCTAGTAAGTTGCTGCCTGTGATTTGCATTCGCAGCAGAGGGCACCAGACAGCATGGAGCTACTTTTTACATGCTAATTACGTAACGGGACAGGAAGAGAAGGGTTAGCTGGAAATGCTGGCCAGGGGAGTGGGGGTGGAGAAGGAGAGAAATAGCAGTCATCTCTCTCTTGTGCTTAAAAGTTACTGTAACCATCTTTTGGAACATAGATCATGCCTGCGATTTCTCTCCCTGCCCTGTTATCAATCACACACTTTCAACATTTCACCCATTTTACTATAACAAAGTCAGCAAGAAGGGTGGGGGAGTTGGACTAATCAGAAATCACATAGCAATCTTTACTTTTAGCTAGCCACAGTAGCACCTCAAATGGAAACCTTTATGCTAACTATCACTGCCTAAATGACCACTAACTCCTTCAAAAACATTTCTCTTTCTTTTAAAAAAACTAGGAAATTCACTGACAAAAAACTTGGGTTAAAGAAGAGTTAAGGCTGGCTGGTGGTATCCTATGCCTTTTACAACATCAAGTTCAGCAAAACTCAATCAATTGCTCTAACCCAATTCCTAATCTTGCTGTAAATTTCACTGTCAGTCAGCTGTCCTCACACAATACAGTGAACAACTAACAGCATTATTTCAAGAGGAGCCAAAAATTAAAAAAAAAAATACAGTAAAGAAACATTTATGAGTTGGAGAAAATTCCTTCTGAGTAAACTTTATTGTTGGGATTTATTTTTTTGTTATAAAAACTTCTTAATTCATTATAAAGCTTGTTTTATTAAGTACACAGAGCTTGTGATGAGTGCATTTCAAATCAGTGAATGAAATAAAGTATTAATAATTCTCAATTATATTTGTATCTAGTAATTGATCTCATTATTGAAGAATCAAGCTCCTTGCACATTTTAAAAGTATACATGCAGGCCTTTTCTCCTCTCTATCCCCATTGATGGGAAGCGTTTTTCTTTTTAGTTGGGGGAAAAGCTAGGTCAAAGATGTAGGCACATTATGTTCTAGTGAAGTGGGGCAGGGCAGAGAAGAGAGAGATTCAGGATAAATAAATTAAACAGGAATAAGTCACTAGGACCAAAGGGTATTCACAAAGAATTCTGAAGGAATTCAAATATGAAATTGAAAAACTACTAACTGTGGTATGTAACTTATTGCTTAAATCAGCCTCTGAACCAGATGACTGGCAGATAGCTAATGTGATGTCGATTTTTAAAAAAGGCTCCAGAGGTAATCTTGGCAATTACAGGCCTGTAAGACTAACTTATGTACCATGCAAACTGGTTGAAACTACAGTAAAGAACAGAATTATCAGACACACAGATGAACACAATATGTTGGGGAAGAGTCAATACAGCTTTTGTAAAGTGAATTCATGCTTTACCAATCTATTAGAATTCTTTCATGGGATAAACAGACATGTGGACAACGGTGAGCCAGTGGATATAGTGTACTTGGACTTTCAGAATTTTTTTGATAAGCTCCCTCACCAAAGGTTCTTAAGCAAAGTAAGCAGTCATGAGATAAGAGGGAGGGTCCTCTCATGGATCAGTAACTGGTTAAAAGATAGGAAACAAAGGGTAGGAATAAATTATCAGTTTTTAAAACAGAGAGAGGTAAGTAATGGTGTCCGCCAAGGATCTGTACTAGGACCTGTGCTGTTCAACATATCCATAAATGATCTGGAAAAATGGGTAAACAGTGAGGTGGCAAAATTTGCAGATAACACAAAATTACTCATGATAGGTAAGTCTAAATCTGACTGCAAAGAGTCACAAAAAGATCTCACAAATTTGGGAGACTGGGCAACAAATTAGCAGATGAAATTCACTGTTCATAAATACAAAGTAATGCAAAAAGCGAACAAAATGTTAGGAACCATTACAAAATGGATAGATAATACAGAAAATATGATAAAACCACTATATAAATCGATGATATGCGCATACCTTGAATCCTTGAATACTGCATGCAGTTCTGGTTGCCCCATCTCAAATATATATATGCACACACACGGAAAAGTACTGACAACAGCAACAACAATTAGGGGTATAGAACAGCTGCCATTGAGGAGAGATTAAAAAGACAGGGACTGTACAGCTCAGAAAAGAGACAACTGAGTGGTGTTATGATAGAGGTCTGTAAAATCATGAATGGTGTGAATAATGAAGTATTATTTACCCCTTTACATAAAACAAGAACCAGGGGTAACCCAATGAAATGAATAGGCAGCAGGTTTAGAACAAACATAAGGAAGTACTTCTTCACAAAATGAACAGTCAACCTGTGGAACTCATTCTCAGGGGATGTTGTGAGGAACAAAAGCATAACTGGGTTCCAAAAAAACCCACCAGATACGTTCATGGAGGATATGTCCATCAATAGCTATTAGCGAAGATGGTCAGGTACACAATCCCATGCTCTAGGTGTCCTTAAACCTCTGACAACTGATACTAGACAGGAGGGGATGGATCACTCAATAAATTGCCCTGTTCTGTTTTACCTCCTCTGAAGTATCTGACACCAGCCACTGTCAGAAAACAGGATAGTATTCAAGATGGACTATTGGTCTGACCCAGTACAGTTATTCTGATGTTTTTAGGATGATCTCTTTTAGAACAGAGTTGTACAGTGTAGGACCTTCTATAAAGATAGTGAAATTTATGAGGAACAGAATTATGAAGCTGACAGTTCATTTGTTACAGAGGAATACAGCTGAGATCATCAATCACAATCATGGAGAGTAGCTTGAACTAATTCAAGGGAAGGCTTTGAACACTAAGCCAAATTTGATTTTGACTTGGCATTTACTGAGGAGCTGGTGTGGTGGGGAAATGGATAAGCAGCAGAAACGGACATCATCAGACGATTGGTAACATGCTTTACAAAGTTGTGTATGATTATCACTATTTTACAGATGAGGCAACAGACACAGTAAAAGAACACATCACCTATGCTATTCCAGTGCTAGGCCTCTCTTGAGCACTGGAAACTATATCAGATTTTGGGATGGATCTTTAATATCGTCAAATGGACATTAGGATTTAGTACAAGATCACCACATTGACTGCTGCCTATGACCCATATACGATCTGATATTTCCTAGATAGAAATTCTGCAAAACAGGCTTTCCTGTAGTATTTTGGCACATCTGCTTCTGGACTCATTTTTCTATTATAAACAATGGAAGTAGTAAAACTAAATTTCTGTACCAGAACCTGGAGTTTGCCCAATATACAGCCTTTGCAGTACCACATTCTAGGAATTGTGCACCACTTCTTGTGAATACCAGAGACATTGAAACTATTTAGGTGAGCTCCCCTTATCAGCCATGCCAAACAACAATGATCCAGGTGTGCGTGTGTGCTCCAAAACCCCTCAGGATTGTTCTGCCTGTCCAAAATCTAATCCGGATAGATGGATAACAAAGAAAAATGACTGTGGTTCTATGGAGACAACACACTTGGAAAGCTCCAGGCATTGCTAAGTAATAACTTCTCATTTCACTCATAACATTTTCTCTGAAAATTCCCCTTCTAGCATCTGCACCAGCCTTTTGGGGGAAAGCTCTTGTTTCTTTATCAGCAGTGCAACTCTACTCGAGTAGAAATGGCAGAAGTATTAGTGTAGACAGCACCAGTGTTTTTCCTGTTACATCTTCAAAACCTAAGAACAGTGCTAGAGGACACAGGAGTTTAAAAAACCACCAGTGAACTGCACAGACAGCAATGAAATCGTGTGAAAACCACTGAACATGCAGCAAAGGACTCTGCCAAGGAGCAGCAACCCTAGAAGAGGACAGAGGAGAGTTTAGTTAAGGAAAGTCAAAATGTTGCCCTTCCAAAAAGGGTATGTATTCAACTCCAATACTGAGAGAGTAGGGTTGAGTTAATCACACACCATGGCAGGCTTCCAAATCACCATATTATGGAAGCAAGTCACTGAAGCAGCCACAAGTGTTTTGCAGATAGAGTACTGTACATACACATTCCCCATTCTTTTCTGTCCTCTCTTTTCCTCTGTGTGGATATGTCATGTCTGTCCTAAAAGCAGATGCCACAGCGCCCAGAGGCATTCTGGCACTTGAACCTCCTACTTGGTCACAACATAACTGATTATAAATCCATTTAGACTTGGCCCTAACAGGACTGAATACTAATCAATTTATACAATCTATGAACAGAGATCGCTTTTCCCTTGGACTTCTTCCCAAATACTATGAACAATCCAGATGACTTTCTAAAGGAGACTCTAGGTATTAAACAACAGTGTTTTTCATATGCAGATTTTGAAGGCTGGCCTCAGGAGATATATCATGTTGATGAAGGAAGAAGAGCAAAAGGGTAATTGTCTGACTGATTTGCAATTCTGACACTACCTTGGGGGTAGAACTTGAACTGAGATTATACCATCAATACAAAAATGGATACAGAGGATGGAATATCATTTTGACATTATGAAAAAGACTGTAAATGCTGGATAGTCCATGTGCTACAGTAATCAGCACAATATAAGAATCTAAGAGAATAACAAAGTGTATGCTGTGCAAAGTATGGTCTGATTTCCACAACTGCAAGGGAGTTTAAGAAGCAAGTCCATTTCTCTACTGTATCAGTGTTAAGCAGTCGTTGCCAGCTCTCACAATTTTACAAATCTTGTGATCTTTTCAAATTTTTAAATAAAGCTCCTCCTGCTGGAATCAAGAGTTTGCATGAAAATTTCAGCTTTCACTAAAAAAACAAGTTTCTAGTGCTCATGGTTGTGGAGAAATACCTGAAAACATGAAGAAGTGCACCATAAAAGCTCAAAGACCAGAAAAATACATTTTATTATTTTTAAACTCTTGTGATTTTTGAACTCCTGGGGTAGGCAATGGTGCAGTCTCCCACTAGGCAACTTGCCTGTATTAGTTATTAGGGCATATAATAAAAAAGTGAGATTGTTTTACCAAGAGGAGTCTATTAAAAAGCCATCTATATAGTTTTCATGCAGATATCAAGAGGTTTTCCCAGCATGAAAATTAGCAGAATTTCATTCATAAAAATTGACACTTCTGCAGGTGTCACATCAGAAATAACAGCCAAATTCACACAGTTTGACAAGGAAAAGCAGACAATCAGAATTGGGGGGCCTTTCTGAGTACAGAATGTGGTAGAGGCTGTTTGTCCAATTAAAAGAAAATGCAGATGTCAGTGCACCTGACTGAGGACAGGCAGTCCACCAGACATGGCTCTTGGCCGACACCTTGCAACCAGAGCAGCTTCTCAAGCTGCAGTCTCAGCAATCCAACAAAACAAACAAAAAGCATAGTAAAACCCCCAAGAAGCTACCAAACAACTACTAAGAGCTGTCATTACAAGACACTTGTAACTGTAAAGATAGGATGCAACACATCCAGAAGCATGGAAAAAATTGTGGAAAGGATGGTTCCACAACTCGCGAAGCAGGACAAAAGGGAAGAACAGTGGGTGTCTGAGTGTGGGCTTTTTATATCCTTTACTTGAAAAGGACATTTAGAACCTTAGACAACTAACCTCCAATTCTGGGTGAGTTCTTATTTTTTCCACAGTTCATCCAATCCTTGACCGTGAAAGGAAACAGAGCACTAATGTAAAAGCATATGACAGGAGTAACGTGATGGCTGAGGAGAGAACAGGGTCAACTGTTTAGAAGTTGACTTTTGAATTGTTTACAGAGTAGCAAGAGAATAAGGGGGGACAACTGAAAGTGTAAAAATACATATTCTCAAAAAAGACTCCCATAGAGTATAACCATTAATGTGACATTATTCAGTCCTGCACCAGAATACCCCACCAACACTAACTGGACATTTCTCTTGTGAGACTAATGTTGCAATTTCCCAATATTGAATAGGCAAAGGAAAAAAAAATAAACAATTGAGTGGGGTGGCTAAAGCTCCACTTTTCCTTCTATTCGAGAACAGGTGAGGTTTTAGGGCCTGTCTATACTGGCAACGTTAAAGTGCTGCCGCGGCTTGTGTAGTGGCAACACAGCTCCCAGCGCTGGTGCACTGTCTATACTGGCACGTTACAGCGCTGAAACTTGCAGCGCTCAGGGAGGTGTTTTTTCACACCCCTGAGGGAGAAAGTTGCAGCGCTGTAAAGTGCCAGTGTACACAAGCCTGTTGTGGGACACCACAGGAAGAGATGTAAGTGAATAGTCCCACAAAAGCAGTCAGTTGAGACCCAAATACTCTCTATAGGATGTGTTTTGTATTTTGAATTGTTGGGTTGATCAGTTTACAGGGTCTGTAACAATGAGCTTGCTTTGTAAAACTTATGCTTACCTTTTAATTTAAAAACTGAACCAAAATAATTAGCAGCCACTGAATGAGTCATACTACAGTAATAGTTGCTTTAAAATTAGAAGCTAGTTATACAGGTCTTACAGCAAAGTATTCAATAAATCACCTCACATGGCTGTTAAACTATAGCTTCTGAAAGCTAAAGGAAAAATAATGAATATGATTGCTGAGAATTAAAATTACTGATGCTAATTTAATTGAGTGATGATTTGCAAATTAATTTTTTTGATTAGCACTTAGCATAATTCACTAAAATTATCAATTATTCATCGTAATAGGGAACAGGTAAGAAGTCTGTTTTAGGTTACAATTTTTGCAAATCTACGTTACTCTAGACTCTTTTTTCTCACAATATTGCATTAACATAAATTTATGTCATCCAATGATATATGAGTATACTATACATCAGGGGTCGGCAACGTTCGGCACGCGGCTCACCAGGGTAAGCACCCTGGCGGGCCGGGCCAGTTTTATTTACCTGCTGACGCGGCAGGTTCGGCCGATCGCGGCCCCCAGTGACCGCGGTTCGCCGTCCCGGGCCAATGGGGGTGGCGAGAAGTGGCGCGGGCAAGCGAACGTTGCCGACCCCTGCTATACATTAATTACTGCAACAAGTCTAGAGAATCACTACTGTTGGCCACACAAAGTTCTATAGGACTTCTCATTCTTCCTGTGTGGCACACCCTGCTGGGAATTCAAATTACTGCTAAGATGCTCACTATGAAAATATGTTTCTAGTGTCCAAAATAATAAATGAACAGAACTAATCTCAAGGGACATTGAGATTTGCCTCTGAGGGCTTGCATCATTTGGAGAATTTTTCAGTGGAAGAAACAGCTCAAGCTGACTTTGTTTGTTTTACATGCAAAGAAATATTCTGTGTCCACAGGCCAAAAGAAGTCTGTTGACAAATATGAAGGGCCTTCTAATTTACATTTAAAGACACCTTATTTTCACCTCTACATTTTTTTAAAAGAAGAATATTTCTACAGCAGTCTAGTATGCACGCCTTAACCCTATCTATAATGTCACACATAGAAGTAACCCCCAAATACATAACACCAATCAAACACACATCATTCTGATACTGAGTTGTAAATATGCCACCAATCAGATAAACTCTATACCAAAAGGAAGGAGGAGCTATATTTTGCTTCCTGAAAAAAAAAAAAAAGCTCTCTTTGGAAAGTCAAATGAGATAGGTGCCTATTTAGGGAAGCATGCAAGTATCCACTGGAGTCACACGGCTTAACTCTCCAACTAAAACAGGCAGTAAAAGAAACACCTTATTTGAGAAGGTGAGGAGTGAGAATACTCCTAAGCACACCACATCGCTCTTCAAAAGAGAGTGCTTGATCAGGAAGTCACTGCATGCTGAAAGAGAGAATGGATTGGATTTTCAAAAATGCTTAAGTGGATTAGGAACATAATTCCCACTAAAAGTCAGTGACTTATGCTCCAAGTCACTTAGGCACTTTTGAAAATCCTGCCCGGAATGCCCATTACATTTTACATTTTTGGTTATATTTTAAAGGCTGCCTGACATCTAGTAGAAAATGAAACAGTCTCTTTTCCTTCACAGCACTGGATAAGTTCCAAACTTAACTGCACAGTACATCAGATAAACACCACTACAAGGAAGAATGGAGACCTGGAGGCTAATAAAGCTACTCTTTTGTTTCTCTTTCAGAAAAATGGTAGAACATTTGTTTGCTTAGTAAACATGCTGATAACCCATATTTCTATATGTTGTTAATTATAAGACATCTAGCTTCTCACTTGGGTATGCATTTCATTTGATTCTCCAAGAGACAGACTATTTCATATTGGCTGACTGCCAATGTTCAAAAGGAGAAGTTTCAAAGCTACTGCAAGGAGATCCCATGATATTATTTATTTTAAATAGACTTATAGCAGGAACTCCTGGCCCAAGCCAAAGCACCGGAAGGAAGTCAGGCCTTTGGGATTTGCGTGGTGAGGATGATGGAGCAAGAAGAGAGTTGTGTTATACGAATTGTATCAGCCTTTCTTTGAAAAGCAAAAGTCAAACAATAAAATGTCCACACTGCAAAATGACCTTAACACCCTGGGGTCCTATTCTTTCCCCAGAGGGTAGCGGTAGTTACCACAAATTTCAATGGGAGGGAAAATTTTGTTTTAATGTGTTTTAAAATAAAGAATTAACTAGCCCATACATATTTTAAGTACCATGTGGGCAATCTCCTGGATAAACCTTATTGAATTAAGTATAATGCCTTTGGGGCCCATTGTATTAAAATACAATTGTTTATTGTTATTGTGGGGTTGTACATAACTTCTCTAGAGGATGTGACTAATGCAACCCTTTGGAAATGTTAGGAACTTCAAAGGACTTTATGAAACAATGTGAATGTTTAAAATTAAATGGGTATCCCAGGAAGTCTCTAAGAGAATATAACCCCTCCAATTATGAAAGAACTCAGCCATTCGAAGCTTAGCCCAGGGGAGGGGACCCACTGTATGGCTGATTACCTATCTGCAGTCTATTCAAAGACCACAAACTGAATAAAGGATCCACTCACAAAATAATGTAAGCTTATTAGCCTGTGTGCAGGTTCTTTTTTGTTGTTTTTAATATGTTTTCTCTGTATTGCTTTTATCTTATGTATAAAATGTGCTTGCTTAGAAAGAGCTGTGTGGTAGATTAACTGTGGTAATTACACTATTAACGGTCTCTGAAGAAAAGGCAAAATAAGCCAATTTAGGCAGTCTGTCTTCTGCTCGGGATATCACAGTACAGCAGAACCCCATTTATCTGATCTAATTGGGACTGGGCTGGGGCCAGATCCGATAATCAAAAATCCATATAGAGAATGGGAAAGTGCCATGCTGCGGCGCCATCTAGTGGCCACAGGAGGAATCAGCCCCTTCTGCACCTCTGTGTGCTGGTTGTCCAGTTAATACGAAGAGCCAGATAATGGAGGGTCGGATAAACAGTATATGTAGAAAACTGCTCAGTGTGGAAATACCCTGGTCAGAAGTGTGAGAGACATGGGCTTCCAGCAAAGAGAGGCAACAGCTGGGGACCTAGAAGCCTAAAGTGAGTTCCCTTGCTGGAGCAGAGAGGGAGAATATGTATGCATTTCCCCATTATAGTGATACCATGTTCTACATATTCATTAAGGAACAAATATTACTCCCTGCCCAGAGCCTGAGTAACAGGGGTTGTGTGCTTGGGAAGTTCATGGGGGTAGGCGGGAAGGAATTCTTCTCACCCTCAGGTAATGAAGCTGCTCCACAGCTGTTACTCAGCAGTCCCTAGACCAACACCCTGTAAGATCGGATACAGTCACATTTATTCTATAAAAAAAATTCCAAGTAAACTTCTACCCACGAAGCTCATCTTTATAAAACCATCTCCAGCGCACAAAGGAATCACATTTCCAATTCCAGCATACAGGGAGACAAATGAAACAACTGTGATGAGTTTACATTAAAAAAATGCTCCTTTGACTTCTATCAAATACAATCATCCCTGCACTCCATCCAAAATTGGCATACTAGTTCAAAGCCTGCAGAAGTCTGTGAAAATTTCTCTCACAATCTACTATTTTCAAAACTCTGTAACCTAGCCATAAAGATACTATCCTAGATGAAAACTTATCCAACTTAACAAACAAGGAATCACTTGTTTCAAATACTGTTCAAATAAAAGGAATATACTTATCAAATAAAAAAATATTCAAAACCACCCTCATAGTAGAAGTCTGAAAAGAAGTTAAAGGGAGAATACTGGATTCATTTTTTCCATCTCCTAGATTTCTCTTTTTTTTTTTTTTTTGGAACGGATAATTGTTTCTAGCCTCTATTAGCTGGAAAGTCTTCACAACACTACTTTAAACTAAACCATTGTTTAAAAATACAAACACAGATATGAAAACTGATGCCTAGAGAGATTACATCAGCTGCGCAAAGGACTAGATACCTCATAACAGACAATCTCCCTTCATTCAGTTATACTGTGGGAGACAGAGTCAGGAAGCCCAGCCAGCAGAGGAGAACAGGGGTATAAGGTACCATGGTGGCATTTCTGAGTCCAAGTGTTTTTGTTCAAAACTCAAAATATTTAGGCTTTGGGACAAAGTATTTCAGTTTTTAACTGAGCTGGTGAAAATTCTTTGACTACCAAAAAAAAAATTGAGAAGAGGTTTCAAAATTGTCAACCAGCAATTTTTTAATTCCCACAGTATTTTTTTCTTTTTTATTTTCTATAGTTTTCTTGACCAAGTCTTCTAAATAGACAAGACAGACAGTAGAGCAGTAGTAGAGTTCCATTAGCTTCAATCAAGATTCAGTAGAATAATTCAGCTCAACTTGCCAATGTGGTACACCTAGGTTTTGCAAGAGGGACACAGGGGGGAGGAGAGATGTATCCTTTTAGTCCACCATTTACCACCGTACGCTAAAACTGCTAGAGAAAAGTACAAGAGCAGATCAGACATATTTTTCGAGTTCTACATCCAGTCAAAAAGGGTCATTGGCCTGGAGCAAAGAACCGCGGCCAGTGGAGCCGCGATCGGCGGAACCTGCGGACGGGGCAGGTAAACAAACCGGCCCGGCCCTCTAGGGGCTTTCCCTACACAAGCGGCGTCCCAAGTTTGGGAAACACTGGTTTAGGGTAAAAAGAGAAGAATTAAGAGGTATGCAAGTTACTAAGGAAAGAGACGCTGGCAGCCAAAGGATTTTTTGTTCTGTACAAAGTATGTTTGGTCTCTACTAGGCCTGCACCAGAGGTAGCTGTCCCCTAGGCTGTCTATTTCCACTAATTAGGCTTCTCCATAGTGGCTTTTAAAGAGATGAGAAATTCTAGCACAAAATAGCAAATCTATCATATTCCATTAAGAAGCTGTTTTAGTGCTGTGAGTTCTTCCATGTGAATGACAAACCTAGCTGCTGACACAGTTTACAGGATTAAATTCGATGACACATTGCCCTCACAGAGAAAGTATATCTGACTCTTGTAAAATACCGTTGTGTAAGTCCCCCCCACCATGATATAAAGGATAATTTTAAACACCAATTTTGTTGCAAGCTCGTAGGAGATTTTTTTCTTTATTACAGTGACACTGTTCATGCTGCTATTGTTAAGGTGTGTCAGCACCCTTATAAGCCCTTATTATATTTTAAGAGCTTTATAACTCGGCCATAAAAAAAACAAAATTAAAAGCTACAAGAGAGCATAAATGCAGTTCCTTCATTTAGAGAAGTGATTCCTTTTGCAAGCATCTTACCTTTCACTGAAAATTTAGCATCTGTCTATCGATAGACAGAATCAAACTCTCATTGACTTCAACAGGAATCAGAACAGGTCCTAGAGCGTGTATAGGGAGCAGTTAGATTGTCATTATAAACCAAACTCATCACAGTGTATCACAGTCACTAGAATGCAAACTGAAGTTTAATTAATAGACTACAATTGACTCAAAGGCTTCATTATGGTCACTGTGGGTTAATAATACATTTTTCAAACTTGGACCCCTTCCCCCATTAAATACAGTGTTATCTGATACGTGTATTATTTTTTAAAACTTATTTGTCTTACAATGGATTTACTCTCCTGAGCCTATGCTCCGGATGCAAGCTCTGAAAGTTCTGAAGTTGTATGCTGTTGGCTTTAGGCAGGGGCAGTATGGCTTGCCACTTAAGTTGAAAGTTGAACCCTAGTGGTTCTGGGGCCTCCGCCTGTCAGTTCCTCTATTTCTAGTTGACAGCATAGGAGATCTCAATGTGTGCTGCCCTCCTACTCCTATGATATTGTATCACACCTACTTATTCCACATTTCATGAACTCTTTGGGGAGGGGAAAAAAAAGACATATTTTTTGCCTCAAATATTCTTTGACAAGTGCTTAAGTCTTTTCCAAAATTTAAGGCAAGGGACGACAATATTTCAAAGATGAAAGTATGATGGACAATGCCAAAAGCAGCAGAGAAGTCAAGAAGGAAGAGGATAAAATTCAAGCCACAAGCTTTGACCAGGAAAAGGCCATTAGAGACCTTAGTGAGAGCAGTTTTGGTAGGGCTAGAGCAGAGGTTCTCAAACTGTGGGTTGGGACCCCAAAATGGGTCACAACCTCATTTTAATGGAGTCATGAAGGCTGGTGTTAGACTTGCTGGGGCCCGGGACCGAAGCTGAAGCCCAAGCCCCACCGCCTGGGGCCAAAGCCAAAGCCCGAGGGCTTCAGCCCTGGGCGGGGAGGGCAGTAAGATTACATGCCCCCCCATGCAGGGCCGAAGCCCTTGGCAGCTTTGGCCCCTTCTCCCCCGCCTGGGGCGGCAGTGCTTGGGCAGGCTCAGGCTTCGGTCCCCCCTCCTGGGGTCATGTAGTAATTTTTGTTGTCAGAAGGGAGTCACGGTCCAATGACGTTTGAGACCCGCTGGGCTAGAGGAAGGTAAGCAAAGGCACAAAATTTCACTTAAGACTATACCCTTTCCTAGTTAGAAGTTTCAAAACAAACTTATAAGTCGGAACACACAAGAAGAGCATTTAAAATGGAATCGAGTACGGGAGGGAGAGAGAAAGGAGGCTAGGCCTGGAAAGAAATAGTAGAAGGAAAGGAATTAGAAAGGGTGATCATTTTTTTCCCCCCTTCAAACTGCCTTGAGATTTATCTGTGAATAAGGTTAGGGCATCAATGAAAAAATAAATTCCTTCCACGTGCTATCATTAATATAAGGCAGGAGATACTCTGAAACTCATCATTTTAGTATGGAAATTAGTATTGTTCCTTGAACAGGTATCCATTTAAAGATAAGCCACAGAAGTTCGCTGAAAATTCAGAAAATAACTCAAAAACATAAGGTTTCAAAAGAAAAATAGTGAACAACTGCTTTAATACCCTCTGTCAGGTTAGAAAGGAAAAGAGAGAGAAAAGAGAACGTGCAGCATGCTCATATTCACATGTCATATAATAAAGGAGTATGGGTAGGGAGGGAAAAGACTTCATTAAGATTTGCTAAAAAATGTGCTTTTACTGGACCATGCTCAGAAGCTTTTCTTTTTTCTACTCCCATTTCTTGTAACAGTTTCCCCTCTCACTCTCAAAATATAGACAATCAACTATTCCTTAGGTAGTGGTCAGCTGAAAGAAATTCACTCGGGGGTATCATTTCAGATTTTGGTGTGTTTGTCACCATGATTCCAGGGGCTACTTAGGCTTTTTTTCTTTCTTTTTTTTTTTTTTCCAAATAAGAAGTTAGAAATTAGCTGACAGGAGCACTGTATCTAATTCCTACATAAAGAAAGAAATCTAAATAAATACTAGTTCAGCTCTAATACTAACGTTCTGACATCTTGTGTCAAGTCACTTAAGGGACAGTGTTAGGTTTAAAACTGTAATGTATATTCTTACTTTGTTACTAACTCTTGAATACAACAATTAAAATAACTGTAGAAAAATCTAGATTACTTTCTATCAATAAGGCTACTTACTTTTTGCAGTCCACCAAGCTTGGAATAAATCATTTAACTTTTGGAAACATCCTACTAGGGCGAGGCTCCAGGAGTTGATACTGCACCTGCCTGGGTTCTAGGGTGTTACCACACTACAAATAATAGACTAGAAAGTGACTTTAAACGGTAATGAAATTGACATTTTCAAGTCACTTTCACAATATTGCAAATCCCAAATGTTCAAAACTCATGAGTCAGGCTCACCAAAAAAATTATGAGATTATATAAAAATAGTAGATTTGGTGTTCTTTTTCTTTGCCTTCTGCTTTTTGACCCTTTAGGGTGCACTGGGATCAAATTTTGAAGCTTTCTCCACAGCCACGAGGGCTAGAAACTTCATTTTTCTTTAAGAATGAAGGCTGAAATAATCACTTATCCACTTGACTCCAGGAACTGGGGCTTTAAGGAAAACAATAATTATCATGAGACTCATGACATTTTCTGTTTAAAAGCTAGTTATTTTCCCCAAAGAATCTTAAACACAACACTACAGTGATTTGAGTTGCAGTTCTGACATGAGAATATTTAACACCAAACACCAAGAAAATTTCACATTTTAAAGTTGAGAAAAAAAATGAGTCTTCTGAGATCTATCAGGGCCACTGCCGGCAGGAAAGGAAAATAAACAGGCACAGAAGCACTGGGCTGCTCTTCCTTTTGTAAAATTTGAAGGGTCAAATCTTCCAGTCCTTAACCAAATAAAACTTCTATTGCCGTCAGCCCCTCCCCACATACATATTAACATATGCTCAATAACTATACAATTCACACTTAAATATCTGAGCCCTCTTATCAAAGGCTACACATTTTATATGCATTGGCAGAGGGACTACATTTTCTGGCATATTCTGAACAGTGCTGAGCGCACAGATGGTGCCCAGTGAATAATACAAATCACAACAATAATAATCAACTTTATGGACTCTGTGGATGTAACTTTTGTTTTTTGTATTGGAATCGGCCTGAATACCACTGAAACCCTAAGAATTTGAGGCATAAACACATCTGATATTCAGACGGCACTTTTTCATTCCTTCCTTTTCCCAAACTTGGAACAAAAAAATAACAAAACAAAATGGATTTCAGTTAAAACGTAAAATTTTACAACAGCTATTGCTCTACAATGCAGCCTCAGGCAGAACCTGCCACCCCTTGGGGGTTTAGTGATCTCCTCTCATCTTCTATCTTTCTTCATCCTTCCCGATTTCTGTGCTGCTTTTCATGCTGTCAATCATGACATCTTTCCCAATTGTGTAGGACCCTTTGCTGGAGTCTCTGAGAACTGGCCTTCTTGGTTTTGCTCCCATCACATTCCTTGTTTTTGCTGCCAGCAAAGAGATAGGTTAGTGCAGTAGATAGGGACCTGGGTTCTACTTCTCCCATGGACTTCCTGTATGACCTCAGGCCAGTGCCTTAGGGAGAGAGTTTCAAAGGTTTTTAGACTCCCAAAGATTCAACTAGGCATCTAGTGGGGTTTATAAAGCACCTAATCTTCTAAGTGGTTTTGAAAATCTCACTGGGTGTGAAAATACCTTTGAAAATTTGGTCTTATGTATCTCGGTGCCTCAGTGCCCCATCTGTACAATGAGGATAACAGCCCTGCTCTATCTTACAGAGGGGCTGTGAGGAGACATAGGTTAGACACTGTGAGGCGCTCAGATACTATGGTGATGGGGCCACATAAGTACCACAGGTAAAGTGGGAACTTCTCTAAACCAGTGGTTCTCAACCAGGGGTACGTGTACTCCTGGGGGTACACAGAGGTCTTCCAGGGGGTACATATTTGCTTAGTTTTACCACAGGCTACATAAAAAGCACTAGCAAAGTCAGTACAAACTAAAATTTCATACAATGACTTGTTTACACTGCTCTATATACTATACTCTGAAATGTACGTACAATATTTATATTCCAATTGATTTATTTTA
Organism: Terrapene triunguis; assembly: GCF_002925995.2. Classification (NCBI taxonomy): domain Eukaryota; kingdom Metazoa; phylum Chordata; order Testudines; family Emydidae; genus Terrapene; species Terrapene triunguis. Next base: position 3,126,536 of record NW_020664373.1, read on the forward strand.
CAATTATATGGTAAAAATGAGAAAGTACGCAATTTTTCAGTAATAGTGTGCTGTGACACTTTTATATTTTTATGTCTGATTTTGTAAGCAAGTAGTTTTTAAGTGTACTTGGGGGTACGCAAGACAAATCAGACTCCTGGAAGGGGTACAATAGACTGGAAAGGTTAAAAGTCACTGCTCTATACAACTGCTATCCCTTCCCTTGGTTTTGGACACTTCATTGCGCCTACCCCCATCATATATCCCTCTTTTCTGAATGTAACCTTGACTATATTTCTTCTAAAAAAAACAGGAGTACTTGTGGCACCTTAGAGACTAACAAATTTATTAGAGCATAAGCTTTCGTGGGCTACAACCCACTGAAACCTATATTTCTTCTGAGTCCCCTGTGGTCTGTCTTCAACATTCCCCCCCACACACCCCAGGGATTCCTGTTTTACAGGCTCATCTAATGACTTCCAGATCCTTAATTTAATTGCCAACCCTTTGTAGGGTGGCCAGACAGCAAGTGTGAAAAATCGGGACAGGGGGTGGGGGGTAATAGGAGCCTATATAAGAAAAAGACCCAAAAATCGGGACTGTCCCTATGCAATCAGGACATCTGGTCACCCTAACCCTTTGTTATCTTGATCACCCAGCCTCTGTTTATAAACAAAATACCAGACTCCCAAGGGCACAAGCTGGGAGCAGCACTTCTCCTCTGCAGAACTCACATTCCACACCCAGGCCCTGCTGCAGTTAAGAGCTCTGCCTGGGGCTAGGATGTGCACCAGGAGCAGACCTTCTGGAGGAAACACACACGCCACCCAACCCCCGCCCTGCCTAAGTGGCATCCCTGAATTAACCTCTGTTCCACATTGCACTGGAAGTTAGCTGAGAATTTGATCATACGCAGATCCTATGCAATGGGTGAAGCTAAAAATTCTTTTTATTAGTAGGAGAGAACAATTTGAGGAGATGTTATTCTCTCTTCTTCTAAAAAGCAATACTGTTGAGACAGGTCATACTGTACCCAATGGTTAAAAGATAAACGTTTTTAGCTACCCCACTGCCTCTGAAGCATCTCAAATTTTATTTATTTTTTCTCCATACAAATTTTCAGTGACACTTTCTCAATTTCATACTTGGGAACAACTGGCATGGGATGTAAGGGGAAAAAGTCCATTCTAATTTTTAACTTTAAAAAAAACCCAGCCATAATAATCTGTAAAATCAATGACCTTACAGTATTATGTATAAGTTAAACATTTTAACAAATTAAATTTTACAATTTCATTAAGTGTCGCATAAAAACTAAAAATTATAGGAAGGAAAAAAGTAAATCTACTAGAACAATAGCGGCACTTCCCATTGTTCCTCATTCTTCCTCATTTCCTCACTCATGGAAAATTAAATGGTTTAAATGAAGAAAGGAAAAAAGGATAAATATAATAAATATATGATCTATGGCAATAATAACAATGTAAGTGGTGCAATGAGGCCATGATTAGATATTTTACAATACCTTAGTGAACCAAAATATTTTAATTTTCCTGAGATATGTTTGTCATAAAATGTTGTTTTTAATTTTTAAAGAGTTGAAATTTAGCATGCTGCGATCTGCTCTTTACTGCTGCCTCTCCCCTGAGCTCCAAGACCTAAAGCAAAGACTATTGTGTTAGCCACAGGAAAAAAAATAATGCTGTAAATGATGATGCTCAGCATAAAAAGATCCACTATTTTTCTAATGTTGCTATTCCTTGTAACAATGGGCCTGTAGTGGAAAGTCAGTGATGCAACATCTTAGACAGTTGTCTATTTGTGCACACAGGGGTCTAATCTCTTGCCTTGAAGCATACCCATGATGTCAAATGTACATATTCCACAGCAAAACAATTCCAAAGTCAATTAAATATCATTTTACTTGCCATAATAAAAGATCTTTAGCACCACCTCAAACTATTTACATGTAGGAGATCGCTGACATATGATCAGACTGATGCTCCATGCTTAACACTGACTTCCTTCATTTCTATCTGTCTGATACACTATAGACATCTTTCCCCTAAACAAACTCTCTCTTTGGCTCCATTCTCTTCCAACTATTACTGAAGTCCTCTCTCCATTAGAAACACTCCTGAATCAGCACTACTACTTCTATACTCAACCCAAACCCTTCAAGAAACTTCTCTTAAAGATCAGTCAGCAATGGAACAAGAGTCAAGCAATACAAAATCATTAATGATCTGGAGGATGGCGTGGACTGCACCCTCAGCAGATGACACTAAACTGGGAGGAGTGGTAGATACGCTGGAGGGTAGGGATAGGATACAGAGGGACCTAGACAAATTAGAGGATTGGGCCAAAAGAAACCTGATGAGGTTCAACAAGGACAAGTGCAGAGTCCTGCACTTAGGATGAAAGAATCCCATGCACTGTTACAGACTAGGGACCGAATGGCTAGGAAGCAGTTCTGCAGAAAAGGACCTAGGGGTTACAGTGGACGAGAAGCTGGATATGAGTCAACAGTGTGCTCTTGTTGCCAAGAAGGCTAACGGCATTTTGGGCTGTATAAGTAGGGGCACTGCCACGATCGAGGGACGTGATTGTTCCCCTCTATTCGACATTGGTGAGGCCTCATCTGGAGTACTGTGTCCAGTTTTGGGCCCCACACTACAAGAAGGATGTGGAAAAATTGGAAAGAGTCCAGTGGAGGGCAACAAAAATGATTAGGGGGCTGGAGCATATGACTTATGAGGAGAGGCTGAGGGAACTGGGATTGTTTAGTCTGCAGAAGAGAAGAATGAGGGGGGATTTGATAGCTGCTTTCAACTGCCTGAAAGGGGGTTCCAAAGAGGATGGATCTAGACTGTTCTCAGTGGTACCTGATGACAGAATAAGGAGTAATGGTCTCAAGTTGCAGTGGGGGAGGTTTAGGTTGGATATTAGGAAAAACTTTTTCACTATGAGGGTGGTGAAGCACTGGAATGGGTTACCTAGGGAGATGGTGGAATCTCCTTCCTTAGAGGTTTTTAAGGTCAGGCTTGACAAAGCTCTGGCTGGGATGATTTAGTTGGGAATTGGTCCTGCTTCGACTAGGGGGTTGGACTAGATGACCTCCTGAGGTCCCTTCCAACCCTGATATTCTATGATTCTATGAAAATGAAAAGAGTTTATCTCAATGGGAGTTAGGTGCTAAATGGATTCATTCTTGTGCAACAAGTAACAAAGAAGAGAAATACAATTTCAAATAGAAAACATCCAGAAAGCATTGCCTAGCAGTAAGGGCAGCTGCAGAGCTGAGTACCTAGGGTAGCAGAAGGATTTGTCATTCACAGGTTTTAATCAGTGATCAGACATTCTGAAGTAAAAACCAACAGCTGTGTCATAACTATAAAGGGAAGGGTAACAGCTCTCCTGTGTACAGTACTATAAAATCCCTCCTGGCCAGAGACTCCAAAATCCTTTTACCTGTAAAGGGTTAAGAAGCTCAGGTAACCTGGCTGACACCTGACCCAAAGGACCAATAAGGGGACAAGATACTTTCAAATCTTTTGGGGGGGGGGGAAGGCTTTTGTTTGTGCTCTTTGTTTTGGGTGTTGTTCGCTCTTGGGACTGAGAGGGACCAGACATCAATCCAGGTTCTCCACATCTTTCTAAACAAGTCTCTCCTATTTCAAACTTGTAAGTAAACAGCCAGGCAAGGCGTGTTAGTTTTACTTTGTTTTCTCAACTTGTAAATGTACCTTTTACTAGAGTGTTTATCTCTGTTTGCTGTACTTTGAACCTGAGGCGTGGGGGGGGGGTCCTCTGAGCTCTTTAAGTTTGATTACCCTGTAAAGTTATTTCCATCCTGATTTTACAGAGATGATTTTTACCTTTTTCTTTAATTAAAAGCCTTCTTTTTAAGAACCTGATTGATTTTTCCTTGTTTTCTTGTGCTGGGTCACACCCCTCTGCAGTTGACTGAAACTGGGATGCACTCAGCTCAGGCTGCTGCTGAGGTAACAGAGACTTTCTAACTAGCTATTCCCGAGGAGGTAAAAAGAAAAAAAACAATTCAGCTTGTAAATTCCTTTTACCAGTTGTTTGCTCATTGATTGAAACCTTCTCTTAACAAAGCCCCTTGTTAAAAAAGACTTAACACCTCTGCCTTCAGGCAAGGAGAGATAAGATATGCATCTACCTTCAGCTCTGCTTTCCAAGCACTTAGAAGGAAAAAAAAATCTTACTGGCTTTTGGGTTTAAAATGATCCCATTTCTGCCACCATGTCAAGGCTGCTTCCCCACTTTGAACTTTAGGGTACAAATGTGGGGGCCTGCATGAAAACTTCTAAGCTTAACTACCAGCTTAGATCTGGTCCGCCGCCACCATCCCAAAGCTGATTCCCTTCCCTGGGTAGCCTTGAGAGACCTTCACCAATTCCCTGGTGAATACAGTTCCAAACCCCTTGGATCTAAAAACAAGGAGAAATTAACCATCCCCCCTCCTTCCTTCCACCAACTCCTGGTGAATACAGTTCCAACCCCCTTGGATCTTAAAACAAGGAGAAATTAACCATCCCCCCTTCTTCCTCCCACCAACTCCTGGTGAATACAGATCCAACCCCCTTGGATCTAAAAACAAGGAAAAATCAATCAGGTTCTTAAAAAGAAGGCTTTTAATGAAAGAAAAAGGTAAAAATCATCTCTGTAAAATCAGGATGGAAATAACTTTACAGGGTAATCAAACTTAAAGAGCTCAGAGGACACCCCCCCCCCCCCC
>NW_020664373.1:3131679-3166002 GCF_002925995.2 Terrapene triunguis
GGCTCTTAGCTCAGTGGTTTGAGCATTGGCCTGCTAAACCCAGGGTTGTGAGTTGAATCCTTGAGGGGGGTCACTTTAGGGATCTGGGGCAAAATCAGTACTTGGTCCTGCTAGTGAAGGCAGGGGGCTGGACTTGATGACCTGTCAGGGTCCCTTCCAGATCTATGAGATAGGTATATCTCCATACATTTTTTATATTAGCTGTGTGGCCGGAGAGTGGTGGTTGCTGGCTGGGAGCCCAGCTCTGAAAGCAGCACTGCCGCCAACAGCAGCACAGAAGTATGGATGGCATGGTATGGTATTGCCACTTCTGTTCTGTTGCCTTCAGAGCTGGGCCCTTGGCCAGCAGCCACCACTCTCTGGCCATCCAGCTCTGAAGGCAGCAGCACAGAAGTAAATAAAATAAATAAAATAAATTAATGGAGATATCCTATCTCCTAGAACTGGAAGGGACCTTGAAAGGTCATCGAGTCCAGCCCCCTGCCTTCACTAGCAGGACCAAGTACTGATTTTGATCCAGATCCCTAAGTGGCCCCCTCAAAGATTGAACTCACAACCCTGGGTTTAGCAGGCCAATGCTCAAACCACTGAGCTATCCCTTACTTCTGCGCTGCTGCTGGTGGGACGCTGTCTTCAGAGCTGGGTGCCTGGCTAGCAGATGCTGCTGTCTGGCCACCCAGCTCTGAAGGCAGTGCAGAAGAAAGGGTCGGAATACCGCAACACCCCCCCCCACACACAATAAACTTGCAACCGCCACTCCCCTGCCCTCTTTTGAGTCAGGACCCCCAGTTTGAGAAAAGCTGGTCTCCCCCATGAAATCTGTATAGTATAGTGCACAAAAGACCAGATTTAATGTGCGAGACCAGATTTCATGGTCTGTGACGTGTTTTTCATGACTGTGAATTTGGTAGAGCCCTATATATAAATATCAGACACTGAAAGAATACTAGAAGCTGTAGAAGAATAGAAGGGAAATGTGTGCAGAGCGAGTTAATCTTGATATCCACAACAAGTATGCTGCCCTCACTAAATCAGAGGTAGAAAAGAATAAAAGAGAAGCCCAGAGAAGGTCAGCAATATTACTGCTAACCATTGTTCAATTATTGAAAGGGAGCCACCTGAAATAAAGATTCCATATTCCAGACTAACTACTCCATAATGAGGAAACTAGATTAAGATCTGTGTCATAAACAAAACAAGATCCTATGTTACCTTCCCAGGTGCCAGGACAAATGATGGCAATAGCAGGATACAGAATCCTAAAGAATGTTGAATAATTCCTAGAGATTTTAGTCCAAATTAAAAAAAAAAAAAAAAGAGATCAAGAGTCTCTTTAGAGATGTGGTAAAAGAAACGAAGACAACAATGATGCAGAAGATGTTAATCTTCTCCTTTCTACTCTATTATTGGAGATCAATTGATGGTTGCATCAGATGGGTAGATAGAAGCAGCACCAAATGTTTAGATACAACTGATCTTGCCAGAGAAACTTGGTCGCCTATAACTAAAAAATGCATCCAAAGAAGTGGGTTGTAGCCCACGAAAGCTTATGCTCTAATAATTTGTTAGTCTCTAAGGTGCCACAAGTACTCCTGTTCTTATAACTAAAAAAAAGAACGGATGAAGTGGTAGATGTCTTTGGGTTTTAATAAAATATTTCAGACAGTGTTACACGAAATTTCACTAAACAAGAATCCAAATCTGCTTAAAGATGAACATGGACATATGCACTCAAAAATGATTGAAGGATTGTAAACAATGAGTTACAATATATAGGAAAGGTATCAGAGTGGTAGCCATGTTAGTCTGTATCAGCAAAAACAACGAGGAGTCTAAAATAAATTTGTTAGTCTCTCATGTGCCATAAGGACTCCTGGTTTTTGCTAATATATGGGAAAGTATCAAGTTTGGAGGGAGAGTAACTTGTCTAGTGCCTATTTAATGTCTTCAATAATAAACTAAGGGAGAGAGCATAAACAGCATTTTAATACATTCACTAAACTGGGAGGAGCTGCAAACACTGGTGAGGCAGAGTAATAATACATAAAGGGACTTAAGTAGCAGACAGCAAAACAGATAGAAATTTGCAATGAGAAAGGGCAGCAAAGGAGACAGGGACAATTTTGCCTGTACATACAGAGGCACTGTGAGAGAGGGCGATAACAGTCCTCTGTCCACATGAATGTGATTACTTCAGGAACAGGTATTTTTAGTCTTGAGCATCTCATTACCAATGTGATATTGAGAAACTGGAGGAAATTCAAGTAAGATCAACAAAGACAGGGAACAAGAAACACATGGAAAGAATAAATAAATTAAAAACGTATAGCTTGCCTGAGGAAGAAGTAAATGTGGTAATCTGAGCATGGGAGAAGAAGCACATGACAGAAGTCAACAACCAAGGAAGGAAGGAATTCATTTATTACAATAGAAGAGGGCATAGCTACAAGTACAAGGAACTAAGAATAAGAAAAAGAAAATTATCAATTAGCTTGTGGTTAAATTTTGCAAGGAAAGTGGTGGAAACCTTGTAGTTTGGACTACACAGAAGTAGAATGAACTAAACATTAGTAAACATTTACATAATAAGGAAAAATCCTGCATTGGCAGAGTTTAACTAGTTGATTAGTAAAAACAAAGGATGATTGGACAAACACCTACAAAGAAAAAAAAAATCCGTATCTGAGTCACAAGTACATAAGCCACACTGTGGAGAGGAACAAAGACCCTCCTGTAGAAAAGACAAGAGATATTAGGCCTAATTTCAATCTCAACAGCAGTGTAAATTAGCAGTAGCTGCACACATCAGACTGAAACAGACACTGGGAGAGAGGTAGAAAATGAAGGAAGATGGTGTGATGCTATATGATTGAAATATAACCACGTATATCATTAGTATTGCCACTGACAATTGCAACAAATCTTGTACAAAGCATGTCATGTAAGGTGTCGATGGAAAAGTTATGGTTTGCTAAATATGATTATCCTGTTTAAATCCATGTATCATCATTGTATCTGAAGTTATGCATATTTGCTATGTATCTATATCAAGGTAATTTGCATCCAGTCTGGCCAGCTCATTGTGAATAGACTATTCAAGTTTAATGGCCCATTAAAGGGCACTTCACTCTAACAATGGGCCATAGAAGAAGCTTGTCCAGCCTGGTGAGCCTTCCTCTGGATGCCCTAGCCAGAATATGGGTAATGGCTGCCTCTGTGAGTCAAGCAAGGCATGTAAGTGCATGTTACTTGCTCTTGTGACCCTGGACTCCATCTTGTGCCAGTAATTTTTCACAAACTATGCTGTGAGCTTTGTTTTGGGACATTAAAATTCCAAGCACATGGCAGAGAGTATAAAATAATCTCCATGATGCCTCTTTCCTGCTCTAATACTCTGGACTATGGATTTACAACTAAAAGGAGCATTCTAATCTGTCTGAGGGCCTTCCAATCTTCAGAGCCCTGCACAGATACAAAATTTGTATCTGCATCCGATCCACAATCTACAAAAATGGTCCACGGATATAAAGCAGATATCCACAGATTTGCAGGGCTATAGATACAAAAATTTGTATCTGCATCTGATCCAGATATCCGTGGATTTGCAGGGTTCTCTACCAACCTTTTGGAAGTTACCAGAGACTTTACAAGCCAGCAGTTTATTCCATCACTGCTACCAACCTGATATAAGAACTTTGCAATGGTTGTATGTATATGATTAGGGCTCTATCAAATTCATGTCCGTGAAAAATGTGTCATGAACCGTGAAATCTGCAATCCTCCATGAAATCTGGTGTTTTGTCTACTTTTACCCTATACTATACAGATTTCATGGGAGAGACTAGCGTTTTTCAAACTGGATGTACCAACTAAAAAGGGGGTTGTGAGGGAGTAGCAAAGTTATTGTAGGGGGGTTGCGGTATTGCCACCCTTACTTCTGCACTGCCTTCACACAACACACAGTCAACCTGTGGAACTCTTTGCCAGAGGATGCTGTGAAGGTCAAGACTAACAGTGTTTTAAAAAGAATTAGATAAGTTCATGCAGGATAGGTTCATCAATGGCTATTAGCCAGGATGGGCAGGGATGGTGTCCCTAGCCTCTGTTGCCAGAAGCTGGGCATGGGCAACAGGTGATTACCTCTTCAGTTCTTTCCCTCTGAAGTACCTGGCATTGGCCACTGTCGGAAGACAGGATACTGGGCTTGACGGATCTTTGGTCTGACCCAGTATGGCCGTTCTTATGTTCTTCAGAGCTGAGTGGCTGGAGAGCCAGGCACCCAGCTCTGAAGGCAGCACCCCACCAGCAACAGCGCAGAACTAAGAGTGGCAATACTTCTTCACTACTGCCTTCAGAGTTGGGTGGCTGGAGAGTCACAATTGCTGGCCGAGGACCCAGCTCTGAAGGCAGCAGCTCAGAAGTTAAGGTGGCAATACCATACCAGGCCATTGTTACTTCTGCACTGCTGCTGGCAGCAGTGCTGCCTTCAGAGTTGGAGTCCTGGCCAGCAGTTGCCATTCTCCGGCTGCTCAGCTCTGAAGCCAGCACCACTGCCAGTAGCAACCCAGAAGTAAGGGTGGCAATAGCGCAGCCCCCCTTCCCCCCCTCCCCACACACACATGCAACTGCCTTTTGGTTCAGGACCCCTACAGTTACAACACCGTGACATTGCAGATTTAAATATCTGAAATCATGAAATTTACAATTTTTAAAATCCTATGACCTTGAAATTGACCAAAATGGACTGTGAATTTGGTAGGGCCCTATATATGATCTATTAACCATTTAAACTCTCTTCTTCTTTTCTCTTATAAATAAACCTTTAAATTTTAGTTACTAAAGGATTGGCAAAAACATGATTATAGGGTAGGATCTGAATTATACATTGACCTGATCTCTTGGGATCAAAGAACCCTTTGATGAAATTGGTTTTCAATAACCAATCATCATAAAGGCTAGTGTCTGGGTGGTGAAATAAGGGCTGGAATGCCTAAGGAGACTGCATTTTTGACTTCTTGATAACCAATGTGGTGAGACAGAAGTTTACTTTTGTTATTGGCTTGGTATATCTAATGATGGAATAACCACCAGTTTGGGGTGAGTCTGCCCTATTTCTCAGCAGTTTGTCCTGAATCTGGTATTTTCAGCTGTGATCAACTGAGACATGGTGACAGGGTTTCTGAAGTTGCTGATGCTCAGGGAGAAATGATCAGGAGTTGAATTTCAGTGGGGCCATGATTTCACCCTTTGTATCAAAATGACCATAAAAAAAAAAAAAAAAAAAAACTAGTAAGTAAATACACTAAATCTTGCAATAATAAGCAACAGTATAATCCCTTATAAAAATACATTTTACAGTAATAGAGAGCACCGTTATTGCAATTTTCAGTATTTTACATCATAACAATAGAATATTAAAATTGTATTTACAAAAACAACGAGGAGTCCTTGTGGCACCTTAGAGACTAACAAATTTATTTGGGCATAAGCTTTTGTGGGCTATAACCCACTTCATCAGATTCATGGAGTGAAAAATACAGTAGGCAGATATAAATAAACAGCACATGAAAAGATGGGAGTTGCTTTACCAAGTGAAGGGTCAGTGCTAACGAGGCCAATTCAATCAGGGTAGATGTGGCCCATTCCCAACAGTTGACAAGAAGGGGTGAATATCAACAGAGGGAAAATTACTTTTTGTAGTGACCCAGCCACTCCCAGTCTTTATGCAGGCCTAATTTGATGGTGTCAAGTTTGCAAATTAATTCTAGTTCTGCAGTTTCTCACTGAAGTCTGTTTTTGAAGTTTTTTTTTTGTTGGGCCTGAATAAAGACTCCATGCATCTGATGAAGTGGGTTATAGCCCATGAAAGCTTATGCCCAAATGAATTTATTAGTCTCTAAGGTGTCACAAGGACTCCTCGTTGTTTTTCCGCATACAGACTAACACGGCTACCACTCTGAAAATTGTATTTAGTTTTCTATAAGAAGTTAACTGTAAGGGCAACCTAAATAACTTAATTGGGGTTGAAAAATCCATTGCTAACAAACAAGCACCCAGGCTGAGACTGGAAAAGCACCCAAGTGAATTAGAAACAAAAGTTCCATTATTCTGGAATAAAAGTTTCCAAACAGAGAGTTATACTGGTAAAACTATAGCAGTATAATTATACTGGTAAATTTCCTCGTATAGACAAGTCCTTAGGTACCTTTGAAACCCCAGCCTAACAGTCTGATTACAGAGCCTTTACCCACAATGGGACTACCTGCATGAGTAACTGCTACTCAATATATGGATGGCAGAACTGGGCCCTAGGGATAAAATCCCGTGCCTGCTAAAGTCAGTGACAGAACTTCCATTGACTTCAATGGGGCCAGGATTTCACCCAAGTTCTTTATCACAAGCCACTCTGCTGTAAATGACTAGCATATGAGGGTGTCTCACTGTGATTGTTTCAGTAATTGTAAGCATTTGTAATTGCCTATCCTTTGCCAGTACACACAACAATAAATTCAAATGTTGCTAATCAGTGTATTGCATCATTATTTATTAAAAGTAAATAGAAAATTAGAGCAGGAGGGGGTGTATTATAATGCAAAATTCCACATATTTTTTTTCTCTCTTAATGAGATTCTAATCTACCCATGACCTTTTTATTTACTGCATCTTCTGATTATTTACATCCAAAGCAAAATAATTTGAAAATTATATACACACACAGCATATGCAGTTGTAAATACAGACCAACGTTTTCAAACCTCTTCGCCTACAGCGGGGTTCCCAAAATCCATACTTAGACATGAATAAACGAGGCCTGATTTTTTAAAGTGCTGAGCACCCACATATCCCATTGAAATCAACAGGAGCTGTACGTGTTCAGCGACGTTGGACAGGGAAAAGTTTTAGAAGATTGCTAGTTTATAGCCTCAGAAGATTAATTCATGAGTCCAAGCCATAACAGAGAACAATTTACAGAGGACTGATTGTTATTTGAACTGGTGCTATATGTCAGTGGTCTCCAAACTTTTTTGATTGCGCGCCCCGTCAGTAAAAAAATGTTGAGCACGCACCCCCTGCTCCCGGCCGAACAACTGAGGGGGGTGGGGTGGGGGGGAAGCCGCTCCGACTCCCGGCTGAACTGCCGAAGGGGGGGGAGGGGAAAGCGGCGTTGCTCCGGCGGTGCTCCTCCTGCTGCGCACCCCGAAGGATCCTCGTGCGCGCCCCCTAGGGTGTGCGCACCCCACTTTGGAGACCACTGCTATATGCTATACTACAGAAGAAATAGGAAAGTCTTTTAATGTCTCATTAACATTATAAAACAAAAGAGTGTGAACATAAGCGAGTTCCACTACAGAACTCCCATCAAAGTCCTTTTTTACAACAACCTCCCATGCTACTTGTGCATGAAGTAACAGATACAGAAGGTAAACATTAACTCTTTATCTTGTATTAGTGTTGATAATGCTGGCAAGAAAGCAAATATGAAAAATTCACATGAATCGAATAATAATCCCAATTGCATGAATCAGTTAATTCCTTCTGTGCTCCAGAAACAACAATAATTCCTCCCTTCCAGCTGTTCTTCCAGAATCTGCAGGTTTACACTGACTCAGCTTATATAGACAGGTCATCTATCACACATTCTCCTTTCTTAAAGGGACACTGCCAGGTATAGAAGTTTAGGACAAAAGTACGTGCTTCATTATTTTTAAAAGTGTCAATCCCCCCCTCCATTCACCCCTCAAAAATTCTACTATTAAATATCAGTATTTTCCTTATGCTTTACTTTACATTAAAATAGATTTTATTCAGATTTAAGTATAATGCTAAGAAATGTCTTGCCTGGATTGGTTTGTTAAATTGCTTTCTGAGTGAAGGAATGGTGTCATACCCTCACAGTTTGTACAGAACATAATCTTCCATTTAAAATCTTTTACCGCTCTAAGTCATGGTGATGGGCACTACATAAAACTAAATAGCTACAAATGGCTTGTTTACATAGTTCATTGGTCTGCACCAAAAAGTGTAAATCAGGGATCGGCAACGTTTGGCATGCAGCCCGCCAGGGTAAGCCCCTGGTGGGCCGGGCCGGTTTGTTTACCTCCCGCATCTGCAGGTTCAGCCGATCGCGGCTCCCACTGGCCGCGGTTCACTGCTCCAGGCCAATGGGGGCTGAGGGAAGCCGCGGCCAGCACATCCCTCGTCCCACGCCGCTTCCCGCAGCCCCCATTGGCATGGAGCGGCGAACCGCAGCCAGTGGGAGCCGCGATTGGCCGAACCTGCAGATGCAGCAAGTAAACAAACCAGCCCTGGCGGGCCGCATGCCAAACGTTGCCAATCCCTGGTGTAAATTCTAGTATGCGATAGCATGTTGCACACTAACTGGCCCATGTGGACCCTCCTAGATGCACTAAACATTCCCTAATGCATGTTGCCATAGTCCTGTTTCAAACAGCATTACATTAACATGCACTAGGGAACTATAGGTGCACACCAGCCAGATCTGCATGGGCCAGTTAGTTAGCGCATACTAGAATTTACACCCCTTTGGTGCAGACTAATGTACCATATGGACAAACTCAAAGACTTCCAAATGTAAGTAACTGCAGTAATTAGGCTTATTGCATATTGATACATTAATGAGCAAATTATAGATTTTATAAAATATGTAAATATATAGATGTAGTTTATAATATATTAGGCCCCAATCCTACAAACACTTACACACATATTTAAAGTTAAACTCATCAGTAATTCTTTGCAGGATTGAGTGTTTACACTGTAGATCTAGAAAAATTCCAAACTTTATTAAAAATACATAGAGTAAAGAACATAAGAATGGCCATACCGGGTCAGACCAAAGGTCCATCTAGCCCAGTATCCTGTCTACCAACAGTGGCCAATGCCAGGTGCCCCAGAGGGAGTGAACCTAACAGGCAATGATCAAGTGATCTCTCTCCTGCCATCCATCTCCATCCTCTGACAAACAGAGGCTAGGGACACCACTCCTTATCCATCGTGGCTAATAGACATTAATGGACTTAACCACCATGAATTTATCCAGTTCTCTTTTAAACACTGTTATAGTCCTAGCCTTCACAACCTCCTCAGGTAAGGAGTTCCACAAGTTGACTGTGCGCCGCGTGAAGAACTTCCTTGTATTTGTTTTAAACCTGCTGCCTATTAATTTCATTTGGTGACCCCCAGTTCTTGTATTATGAGAATAAGTAAAAAACTTTTCCTTATCCACTTTCTTCACATCATTCATGATTTTATATACCTCTATCATATCCCCCCTTAGTCTCCTCTTTTCCAAGCTGAAGAGTCCTAGCCTCTTTAATCTCTCCTCATATGGGACCCGTTCCAAACCCCTAATAATTTTAGTTGCCCTTTTCTGAACCTTTTCTAGTGCCAGTATATCTTTTTTGAGATGAGGAGACCACATCTGTACGCAGTATTCGAGATGTGGGTCTACCACTGATTTATATAAGGGCAATAATATATTCTCAGTCTTATTCTCTATCCCCTTTTTAATGATTCCTAACATCCTGTTTGCTTTTTTAACCACCTCTGCACACTGTGTGGACATCTTCAGAGAACTATCCACGATGACTCCAAGATCTTTTTCCTGACTCGTAGCTAAATTAGCCCCCATCATGTATGTATAGTTGGGGTTATTTTTTCCAATGTGCATTACTTTACATTTATCCACATTAAATTTCATTTGCCATTTTGTTGCCCAATCACTTAGTTTTGTGAGATCTTTTTGAAGTTCTTCACAGTCTGCTTTGGTCTTAACTATCTTGAGCAGTTTAGTATCGTCTGCAAATGTTGCCACCTCACTGTTTACCCCTTTCTCCAGATCATTTATGAGTAAGTTGAATAGGATTGGTCCGAGGACTGACCCTTGGGGAACACCACTAGTTACCCCTCTCCATTCTGAGAATTTACCATTAATTCCTACCCTTTGTTCCCTGTCTTTTAACCAGTTCTCAATCCATGAAAGGACCTTCCCTTTTATCTCATGACAGCTTAATTTACGTAAGAGCCTTTGGTGAGGGACCTTGTCAAAGGCTTTCTGGAAATCTAAGTACACTATGTCCACTGGATCCCCCTTGTCCACATGTTTGTTGACCCCTTCAAAGAACTCTAATAGATTAGTAAGACACGATTTCCCTTTACAGAAACAATGTTGACTATTGCTCAACAATTTATGTTTTTCTATGTGTCTGACAATTTTATTCTTAACTATTGTTTCGACTAATTTGCCCAGTACTGACGTTAGACTTACCGGGCTTTAATTGCCGGGATCACCTCTAGAGCCCTTTTTAAATATTGGCGTTACATTAGCTAACTTCCAGTCATTGGACACAGAAGCCGATTTAAAGGACAGGTTACACACCTTAGTTAATAGTTCCGCAACTTCACATGAGTTCTTTCCGAACTCTTGGGTGAATGCCATCTGGTCCCGGTGACTTGTTAATGTTGAGTTTATCAATTAATTCCAAAACCTCCTCTAGTGACACTTCAATCTGTGACAGTTCCTCAGATTTGTCACCTACAAAAGCCGGCTCAGGTTTGGGAATCTCCCTAACATCCTCAGCCGTGAAGACTAAAGCAAAGAATCCATTTAGTTTCTCTGCAATGACTTTATCATCTTTAAGCGCTCCTTTTGTATGTCGATCATCAAGGGGTCCCACTGGTTGTTTAGCAGGCTTCCTGCTTCTGATGTACTTAAAAAAACATTTTGTTATTACCTTTTGAGTTTTTGGCTAGCCGTTCTTCAAACTCCTCTTTGGCTTTTCTTATTACATTCTTGCACTTAATTTGGCAGTGTTTATGCTCCTTTCTATTTGCCTCACTAGGATTTGGCTTCCACTTTTTAAAGGAAGTCTTTTTATCTCTCACTGCTTCTTTTACATGGTTGTTAAGCCACGGTGGCTCTTTTTTAGTTCTTTTACTGTTTTTCTTAATTTGGGGTATACATTGAAGTTGGGCCTCTATTATGGTGTCTTTAAAAAGCGCCCATGCAGCTTGCAGGGATTTCACTTTAGTCACTATACCTTTTAACTTCTGTTTAACTAACCCCCTCATTTTTGCACAGTTCCCCCTTTTGAAATTAAATGCCACAGTGTTGGGCTGTTGAAATGTTCTTCCCACCACAGAGATGTTGAATGCTATTGTATTATGGTCATTATTTCCAAGCGGTCCTGTTAGTTACCTCTTGGACCAGCTCCTGCGCTCCACTCAGGACTAAATCTAGAGTTGCCTCTCCTCTTGTAGGTTCCCGTATCAGCTGCTCCATGAAGCAGTCATTCAAAGTATCGAGAAATTTTATCTCTGCATTTCGTCCTGAAGTGAAATGTTCCCAGTCAATATGGGGATAATTGAAATCCCCCTCTATTATTGAGTACTTAAAGCCTCTCTAATTTCCCTTAGCATTTCATCATCACTATCACTGTCCTGGTCAGGTGGTCGATAATAGATCCCTAATGTTATATTCTTATTAGAGCATGAAATTTCTATCCAGAGATTCTATGGAATATATGGATTCACTTAAGATTTTTACTTTGATTCTACATTTTCATACACATATAGTGCCACTCCCCCACCTGCACGACCTGTTCTGTCCTTCCAATATATTTTGTACCCCGGAATGATTGTGTCCCATTGATTGCTCTCAGTCCACGAGGTTTCTGTGATGCCTATTATATCAATATTCTCCTTTATCACAAGGCACTCTAGTTCACCCATCTTATTATTTAGACTTATAGCATTTGTGTACAAGCACTTTAAAAACTTGTCACTTTTTATTTGTCTGCCCTTTTCTGATGTGCCAGATTCTTTTTTATGTGAATGTTTATCATCTGATCTGGTCCTTACATTATCCTCCTCCATCCTCTGCTCCTGACTATAACCTGGAAATCCTCTATCATTAGACTGTCCAGGATTATCATTAGACTCTCCCCTAAGAGAAGTCTCTGTCCGATCCACATGCTCCTCTGCAGCAGTCGGCTTTCCCCCATCTCCTAGTTTAAAAACTGCTCTACAAGCTTTTTAATGTTTAGTGCCAGCAGTCTGGTTCCACTTGGGTTTAGGTGGAGCCCATCTCTCCTTTATAGGCTCCCCCCATCCCAAAAGTTTCCCCAGTTCCTAATGAATGTAAACCCCTCCTCTCTACACCATCGTCTCATCCACGCATTGAGACTCTGAAGCTCTGCCTGCCTACCTGGCCCTGCACGTGGAACTGGGAGCATTTCTGAGAATGCCATCATAGAGGTCCTGGATTTCAGTCTCTTCCCTAGCAGCCTAAATTTGGCCTCCAGGACATCTCTCCTACCCTTCCCTATGTCATTGGTACCTACATGTACCATGACCACCGGCTCCTCACCAGCACTACACATAACTCTGTCTAGATGCCTCCAGAGATCCGCAACCTTTGCACCAGGCAGGCAAGTCACCATACGGTTCTCCCGGTCATCACAAACCCAGCTATCTACGTTTCTAATGATCGAATCTCCCATTACTAATACCTGCCTTTTCCTAAGTTTCACATTTGGCTCTAGTGTAGTTTTCTCTGTGTGTATGTGTATGCGAGCATGCACACATGCATTTCACATTTATAGTACACATACCAATAAAGCAACAGATCCTCCCCCAGCATGTGTGGGTCCACTTGGAGGACATAGCCTTAAAGCATTATTGAACAAAACAGTAACTCCTCACTTAAAGTCGTCCCGGTTAACGTTGTTTTGTTGTTACGTTGCTGATCAATTAGGGAACATGCTCGTTTAAAGTTGTGCTCCCTTCTAATGTCGTTTGGCAGCCGCCTGCTTTGTCTACTCCTTGCAGGAAGAGCAGCCTGTTGCAGCTAGCTGGTGGGGGCTTGGAACCAGGGTGGATTGGCAGCCCACCATAAGCTCCCCGCTCCCCTAAGTTCCCTGTGCAGCAGCTGCCCAGCAGGCTATCAATTGCAGCTGTCCCTCCCCCAACTGCCATGTGCTGCTCCTGCCCTCTGCCTTGGAGCTGTTCCCCGAGACTCCTGCTTGCTGTATGGGGGGAAGGGAAGGAAGAGGGGGGATAATGTCAGGGTGTCCCCCTCCCCCCTGCTCCTGCACCCTGCTTACCCCATCTTCCATAGAGCAGGGGAGACACACCAGGGCTCAGGACGGAGGGAGCTTGCAGCAGCTGCATCTCAGCAAGCTGATCTAATAAACAAGGCAGTGTACTTAAAGGGGAAATGCACATATCTCCCTCCATTCCTGCTGCCTTGTAGAGTGAGAGAGTTAACCCTTGAGGGCTCAGCCAATTGCTAGTTCATCATTTAGCAGTAAGGGAAATATCCCACCCTCTGACTCCTCCACCTCAACCAAGCTCACAATCATCATCACTGTGTACCAGTATTAAATTGTTTGTTTAAAACTTACACTGTGTGTTTGTGTATATATATATATATATATATATAAATAAATGTAAATGAGGGGGTTAGGTTCCAGGGAATTTTTTTTTCACCAGACAAAAGACTATATATATTCTTTTATATATGTATATATATATTAGTCTTTTGTCTGGTGAAAAAAAATTTCCCTGGAACCTAACCCCCTCATTTACATTAATTCTTATGGGAAAATTTGATTCGCTTAACATCGTTTCGCTTAAAGTCACATTTTTCAGGAACATAACTACAATGTTAAGTGAGGAGTTACTGTATAGCACTTTCAGAAGAAATAATGCAGAGGATTCAGGAAAAAAGTGATGCTGCTTTTGGATAGGGGATTATGGACAGGATGGGAGGAGGAGCCTGTTTGAAGGGCACCAGGACTAGGATTGCAAATGGGAAAGATTGATAAACATTGGGCTAGTACTTGGGAATTTGCTACAAACAGAAGTGAAACTGACTGGATCATTCTCAAGAGTCCAAACTGAACTAAAATTAAACAAACAATTATGATTTGTAACTTGACAAAATCTCTAGGTAGAAGCATATAACAACTAGTACACATCAGCAAGGACAGGACTAATTTCCACTTCAAACTCTGAATCTGCAACATGCTGCTAATGGGAAGATCCCTGCTCAATGATTTCATCAGGTCTGCAGAGGATCTGCTTGTGCACAAGACATTGAAGGATCAAGACCTAACATACTTATTTGAATGCTCGTCCCTAGATAATTTATTTAAAACATTGTTGTTATTATTGTGAATTATTTGGCATTGTTTAAAAATTATTCCTCAGATATTGAGGTGGGCTGATAAATAAATCCATGTATTTATTTAAATTTATTTGACAAATTCCACAATATTCTTGAATAAATTATTTTAGTTGCTTGTGGTTTATCTTCAAATATTAGCTCAGTTTTACCCATTATTACACTGCACAGGCTGCAGAATTCATATCATATTTATTTAAGATCTAATAAGAACAGGATAAGAGTAAAAAGAACAAAATTAAATCTTCTTCTGTCTAGAGGTGCATAGCTTATTCATTGTGATGGATTTGGAGCTGCCTGTATTAATTTATGAATACTAGAAGTTGTAGGTGTTCGACTGATTGCTGTGAGGAGGTTTACTGTCTCTTGACCTAGTTATTGCAGGGCTTATTGTATGCACATACTGAGTTAATTCAATAAGCATCTCAATACATGCAAACAGGTGGACAATAACCCAGGATTATTGACTTTAATTTTGCTATCCCTGACTTCTGCTGAACTGAACAGGTTAACCAATCTGAGAAAACCAAACCAAGGATGAGAACAACACTACTTGGACCCGAATTGTAAGTAATGCACAGAGAAAGAAAGTGAAGGTGAACCCAGACTCTAGAGGCTGAGGTAAGGCAGACCTACATCGGGCTCTATGTAAGGTAGATAAGCATATAGACCTTCTGCTGGTTTTTAAATCTTTTTTCTCGTGTTATACTTAACAATAGGAGCAAAGCAAAGAATACTTTGGTTTAAGAAGGCTGTTATGGGCCAGTGTATTCACCAATGGTCACCACCTCCCAAGGGAAGAACCACAGGTGACAAACAGCCAGACCTGCTGGTAAATGCACGCGGTGGCTTAGCCCAGCATTCTGTTTAAGAGTGGGGGAATACAGGATTCCATCCCAAACACAGGTAAGAACATGAGGCCCAACACTTGAGGGGGTGCTCATGAAGAAATGGGGTACCAGGCCCAGACCAATACCCAGTGGAGGGTCCCAGTTTGCATGTAGGGCAGGCAGATGCCCCAGGGGACAAAGGGAATCAGAGAAAAGGCCAATGGGAGTGTATGCAGTCACCAGTACAGCAGCCGGACTCCATCCAGACTGTGTTCATCAATTCTCCAGAAACCAGAGAGGAGGATAAGCTGAAGTTTGAGAGAAAAATGTTGCACTTGGAGGCCATGTGACTTGTTGATTGGAAACAGGAGAAGAAGCATTGGCATGAGGAGACAACGCAAGACCAACCAGACAGAACAGGAGTGTCAATGACACTATGGCCTGGAATTGGAGAGGATGTGCCAGTGGCTCACAGATTTGATAAGGAAGTCAGACACCATACCATATCCTCAGGGCCACACGATTCAGTTCAGAACTCATCTCAAAAGCATTTCAAAATATACTCATGTCATCCCCATCCCTATAGTGAGGTAACAATTTAGAACAGTGGGGGGCAATCTGTGGCCCGCGGGCCGCACATGACCCGTCAGGATAATCTGCTGGCGGGCTGCGAGGCAGTGTTTACATTGACCATCTGCAGGCACAGCCGCCTGCAGCTCCCAGTGGCCGTGGTTCACCATTCCTGGCCAATGGGAATTACTGGAAGTGGCGCGGGCCCAGTTCTCTTCTCACTTATGCCAGTGTAAATCAGGAGAAATTGTTATGTAGTTACACTGGCATAAAGCCAGCGTAAGAAGGACTCAAGCTCCATAACTGCAGATGCAGTCCTTTTAAACGTGGCTCTCCTGGGTACAGCCATAATCCTTTCAATATGTACATAATGAAACAAAATGGTATTCTTGATTAAGACTGCTGTATTCCTAGAGACTCTTCTCACCCAACCCTATTCAAAACACCTGCTTTGGGTAATGCTGGGCAAGTAACGTAAATGGTTCTAATGATGTCTCCTGAAAGGATTTTCCAACTGTTCTTTGGTCATCAGACAGATGCAGCCAGATGTTGGTTAGGGCTTGTCTACACTGGCACTTTACAGTGCTGCAACTTTCTCGCTCAGGGGTGTGCAAAAACACCCCCCTGGGTGCTGCAAGTGCTGGTAGCTATTCCCCTCGTGGAGGTGGATTTTTAGAGTGCTGGGACGGGAGAGCTCTCTCCCAGTGCTGTGCCGCGACTACACAAACCACGTTAAAGCGCTGCCATGCGCTTTAACGTAGCCAGTGAACACATGACCTTACTTTCAATATCATTCTTTTTGTCTGCACATTAAAAGGCCAAATAACATTATTCTATTAATATACAAAATGATAACTATTCCGTTTTAGCTTACTCAATCATACCAGATGGTAAGAAGACTAATGCGGAACAAAAAAAATAAAAAAATAAAAAAAATCTACACACACAGTCTCCTCTTACATAAATGAGGCACTCAATTGTGATAAATCCCAGTTGAATCTTTATGGTTTGGAGCCACTGGATGATAATGAACACTTGACATTGAAAAAGCTATTATCTAGTATTATAAAAATATCATGCTTGTCATTGACTTGAAAGTCAACATATGTAAGTTTAGAAGATATATCATATATAATATAGATATCCTTCAGGACATGTTATGCTAGCTGTTGTATACTTTATGCTAATTCAGTAGACTTTTTTCCTGCTTCCATATCTTCAATGTCAGTCTCATGTGCAGAAATGTCGGGATAAAACAAGAGACACCATGCCCTAAAAATAATAAATGGATCAACTATGTGTAGGTGTCTGAAAGTCCTTCTGTTCTGTGGATTTTATTTTAGCCAGCTAACCCACACAGTAAGTGATGAACAAACATGTATGTGGTTAGAGATTTAATTCCATTAGATTCTAGCAATTGTAAAAAGTAGGTCTCTATAAGCAAAAACTGAAGGGTCCTAAAAATAACCTACCATATAAGATCCAAGCATTTATTATTAAGAATGAAATATTCTCCTTTGCTTTAGGGAAAGCATGTGGTGATTCTGCACCATAAAAATGCTGTTACAAAAAAAAAAAAAAAAAAAAAAAAAAAACAACTCTTCAGCAGTACATCAAAAATTTAAATTTAGTTATTCCTACTCTCTGGGGGTTGTACTACACAGTGAAGTCTGCACCACTTTTAAGCTACTTTACTAAATCTTGCTGCATATGTAAAATAAAAGAGGCTTTAAACAAATGTTACTACTGTATATTAGAACAGTGACTGATCGTTTTACTATAATTAATGAACTGTGAGTTTCCAATAAAAATGCTATTTATTTTAGTTGTTTAATTAGGGAGATTCTGCTGGTAATGTGCACATGATAAATCGTGTTTAAAAAGGGGGAAAGGAGGGCACATGCTAAAATTTTATCCAGTAGCCCAAGGGCAAAGAGAAGACAATCCAAAAGGAAAAAAACTGCTGAAGAAAGAGAACCAAAATTATTAAAAATACATTGTACTGAAGGGGGAAAAAATGCTTTGCACAGTGATTTGACTAGAGCAACAGAGCGACTCAGACAAATGGGGGTGGATTTCCATAGATGGTTACAGGGAACAGAGAAGTTGCTGTCCCTAGCCCAGTTCAGATGACATCTCAAGGTGGAAATCAAGGACAACTTATCAAACTCAACTATGTTAAATGAACTTGGGGGAGAGACAGGCACTAACTTGATACATTTCACAACTGTTGCTGCCCCTTGATCAGTTGCAAAGCAAGTTCAATTTTCAATATTGCAGAAATTACAACTCAACTGTTAAAATTTCCTCACTAAATCTGGGAAACCTTAGACGAAGACTTTCAAAATTAGTTGCTTAAAATTCTGCTAATAGTTTAAGCATAAAAATAGGTGCCTAGAATTTTCAAAAATGACGAGCACTCAGTAGTTCCAATTCAATTTAATGGGAGCGGCTAAGTACTCAACAATCTTGAAAAATCAAGCCACTTCTTTAGGTGCCTAACAAAGGATACAAAGGCCTAGTTTAAGGCATCCACTTTTGAAATTTTGGCAATGCTCCTTTAAAATGTTGTTCCATGCAGATTTACTTGACATTTAAAAGTATGCATATGATTTCTTTCTTCAACATTCATATGCAGTATTTAGGTTACAGATATTTTCTTCCTTTAAACTATTAAAATTAACTTAATATCAAAAACATCAAACCAAAATTAAAGGTCAGACTCTGATCTCACTCCATGTTTATGCCAATATTACTGTGCTGCTCATCCTTGCTCAGAGCACTAATAGGGCTATGTACATAATTAGAAGAGAATATCATAAGTATCTAACCACTCATTTCTCTCCCCAAAAATAATTTAATTACTCCAGACCAGGCTGGATAAAAATCAATGATTTTTTTTAAATTAAAAAAAAAAATGGATATTTTTTATTTAAATCAGATTTTTTTGATAAAATGCTTTTTGAGGAAAAAAACCTATCTAAAGATAGTTTTAATTAAGATACATTATAGCTCAAAGATATCTCATGGAATAGGGATTATACATTCTAATTCTATAGTATGAGACAATATATTCATGTAATGTTTAAGAAAAGTTTTGTAAATGAGTTCCAATAGTTCATGGATTAGGGACCCAATCTTATGGGGTTCCACAGGCTTTTGTATAGATTATTTAGATTAATCTTTCTATCTACCCAATGGGACTCAGTGCTCAGTCTAGAAGATACCATCAGAGATGCTTAGTTTTGCAGTTCTCAAACTGTGGATTTGTGTCTCCAGAGGTAACATGCTTGTTAATAGCAAAAATGTTTTTTAAATAAATAAATAATATACAGAGGAGAGAAATAACAGACCTCAACTCTATTGTCCCTCTGCAAATTTGTGTACACAGAGTCAATCCCTTAGCTCTCTCTAAAAGTGCAAAGTTTCAAAAAGTTCAATGAATAGAAGATTGTTGGGGGCGGAATAGATCTGGACAAGGAGAAGAAGTCTGGAGATAAATGTGAGAAGTGAGGGACATATGCTTGTTTTGTTAAAATATTATATGTTTGCTGTTGACGAAAAAAAATCCAGAATACTTAATGTTGTTGTTTTAGTTAAATAAAACAATTTAAATGTCTGTCTGGTGATGTTCTCCTCCTAATACAGCATGGCAAGAAAATCCTCCAAATATTAATGATTAACCTGTTGAACTGGAGATAGTTCACCTCCCGATGACTTCATAAATATCTGCTTCAATTACCTTCGGTAAATGAAAAAAACAAACTATCATTCATTTTCTGATATAGCTGTAAAACTAATCTGAAAAGTTTTCAAAATAAGTCAGTTTAAAAATGTATAGTGTGTACCTTCTAAAAATGAAATCTGCATCTATCTCTGAGTTGTGACGAATATGTATTAAGGTTATAACAATGTACAAGAATGCACTTTTATGTAGAAAACCATGATTAAATCTAGTCTTCCTGACCCGTGATTTAAATCATGATTTAAGTCAATTTGACTTAAATCAAATCCACCCTGCTCCAGACATTTTTAACCACGTGAAAGACAGAACCACTATATTGGATCAAATTCTGGAAACCACCTGACTGCCTGACTTTTTGCTTTCTAAATTTCACAGCTCCTGTTTACCATGTATACTCACAAAGACCATATTAAAGTTGTGACAGAACCCAAGACAGTTAAAGGTTGAAACAAGCCATAAGCCCTCTGATAGCTAATTTATAATGGTGTGCATTAATAAAATCATTAAGGTGGTGTCCCATTGTGCCTTGTACTGGAAGACACTAAGGTATATTTTAATCTGAACTATGAATATTCTCGTTTTCCCATTATCATATTACTCTTCTTTTAATGCATTTGTGTGTGTGTACGTTTCCTTCACTGTTAAGAAGGAATCATATTAGTGTTTTAGTATAAGAATTACTGAAAAATACAATTTTAATCTGAAAACTACTTCACAATTTGAAGGAAGGGAAAAAAGTTAGTCTTAATCCAGCTGGCCCAAGCACCTCACTAAATCAGAGCATCTGCACACAAGATGCTGTAGTTGAAGTCTGACTTTTATTTTAACAAATCCAGAAAGTGACACAAAAACTGGGGTATTTATCTATAACAGCCTGAAAGAGATTAATTTAATAACAGTCAAGAGCAGGTTTAATACCTGGAGTGTCCCAAACACAGCAATCTCAGGTCCAAGAACTTGGGATCCCATAGAATTAATTTCCCAGTATGATGAACAGCTCACATTCTAGGAAAATCTTAAAGCTGCTTCATTGTATGAACCCCTGGGTCTGGGGGATTAAACAAGTCTCAGAAGACTAATTAATTTCATTTTGTGGTACCTAATAAAGACAGAATCTCAAGTATTATAAGAGTATTATTTTTAACTAGAGACAGTATGGTCTTCCACAAAAATGCCTTTGGACACTGTCTGTAATTTAAAGCACCAATCTTAAACACACACATACAAGAGAAGTACAGTTAAAAATCAATGAGACTGCTCATGAGTATAAAGTTATTCAAGTTATTCATACATATAAGTATTTCCAAGCTCAGGACCTACATACTCTACTCCTGGAGGAATTCTGCACCACTGCGCATGCGCAGAATTTATATTCCCTGCAGAAAAAGTACTTTCTGACGGGGAAGCAAAGGGAAGCCACAAGAGCAGTCATGCGACCCTCCCCAGCAGTCTGTTTCGGGGGCCAAGGGCAGCCAGCAGAGAGGCAAATCACTGTGGGGATGCGGGACTGGGGAAGACCCGGCTGGTGGCTCCTACCCTGCGCCCGGCTCAGCTGCTAGTCCCGTCAGGGCTGGGGAGGACAGGACTTCCTCTTCCCCTGCACGGCATCCAGGGCCAGGTCAGACCCACCCCCAGATTTCTCCCCCAGCTGCAGGAAGCTCTGCAAACTCTCTTTCTCCCCCTCCCTCCTCCGTTTCCTGCACCCATCACTCCTCAGCTGCAGCGGGATGGATTCTTGTACAGGATCCCCTGCCCCATCCACCCAACCACTGTGCAGCCAGATCCCCTCATACCCAGACCCTCCCGCCAAGCCTAACCCCCCCACACACACACACTCAGAAGCGCCCCTGATGAGCCCCACTCCCCCTGCACCTGGACCACCCTGACGAGCCACCCACACCCGAATCTCCACCTAGCTGCATCTGGACCCCCCCAATGAGCCCACACCCATACCCCCTTGCCAAGCTCTATCCTCCCCACACCCAGACCCCGCCCCCTGCTAAGCCCCAACCACCTTCACCTGGACCCCCCTGCAGAGTCCCATTACCATTGCACCCAGAAACCCCCAACAAGCCCCTGTCCATCTAGATCCCACACTGAGCTGCCCGCACCCAGATTGACCCACCCAGAGCCCTCTCAACCCACACCTGGATCCCCCCACACTAAGTCCCTCCACACTTGGATCCTGCCTTGCTGAGCCTGCCTGCCCACACCTGGTGCAACTGGCACAGAGGGGCAGGGCCTAGGGTATTTCTGGGGCAGGCCCGGTCCTTGCGCTATGTCTGGGTTGGGTGCAGCCTCACCTAGGGTGACCAGACAGCAAATGTGAAAAATCGGGACAGGGGGGTGGAGGGTAATAGGAGCCTATATAAGGAAAAGACCCAAGAAATCGGGACTGTCCCTATAAAATTGGGTCACCCTAGCCTCACTGCTGAGTCTGTGTCCCAAGGGACACGGGGAGCTGCACAGTGATCTCTCATCTCTGTGCAGCCAGTGGCCTGTGCTCCCCAAAGCCATGCAGGAGCCTCCACATTTATTTGACAAATAAAATTTGCATAATTATAAAATATTGTGTGCAGAATTCCCTCAGGAGTAAATGTTTACTTATGTTGGTAAATTACACTCTTTGACTTAGAGGAGCATCTGGGCTGCTAGAAGTTTGTAAAACTTCTATTTAAATTAAAAATACTAAAAACTAACAAGAAAAAAGTCATAAAGACCAATATAAATATTTCCATTTAAAAAAAAAACAATGAAAACAGTGGGATTTAGACAAATTAATATCCCCCTGCAGTGCAGCACTTAGAAGCTGAAAGTGAAATTGAGTATAAACATGTGATACTGACTTCACTGATTGGCACTGTCCCTGATGAGAGAACTGCAAAAGGTGAACAAAGTGTCTAAATAGTAACGTTAATGAGACTTTAAATATTTTTTTTCTTTTCTTATATAATGTAAGGTACTATGAGCAACACAGGTAAATAAATTTGTTTGCACAATATTTTTAAACTGATGCCCCTTTAAATTAAATGGAGACAATGAATGTGGAAGGGTAAAAATGGCTATTTTCCAGAAGGGAAACAGAAAAATTAATTTATATGATGGGCTAAACCATTAGGACCTCTCTCTTCCTCCCTTTCTTCAGGGGAAGGCATACACACCCAAACCATGCTCTCCCAGAATTCTTCCAGGTGAAAAGTTTGGTTTCCTACACTATGACAGGTCAACTACTTATCAGAACCAAAATCCGTACACAAGGATTACAGTAATCTACAGTAGTGGTGCAAAATAAGGCTTTCATCTTGCAGGCACTTATGTATGTGCTTAACAGTCCCACGAACTAGTGAAATCATCAAGGCCCAGTTACAGCACTACTGTAGAGCTGTAGTCGTTCGAGGTAGCACTGCGGAACAGTGTGTTTTATTTACTTCTTACAGGAAGTAACCAACCCGGTTGAAATGAGACCAAGCCTACTCACCAACTTTTCTACTAATAATGTGTTTCTCCAAACAGCTGCCCCAGTCCTGCCTATTGCACTGGAGCTGTAAATTGTCCCACTGCTTCCCCCTCGAGTCAGATGTTTGGATTGGAGCCCGGTACCTTGTACACCAAGGAGGCCAGAGGACTCTCAGAGGCTGGGGACTGCAAACCTCTTTCATCCCCACAGCAGGCTGGGCTTACATGGCTACCCCGGCACACCCTGGTGGCATCCCCATTCAGTGAGGGGGGCACAGGAGAGTGAAGCAATGGTCAGAACTGCAGCAGCCCAGGGACCCAGCTCGAGCTTGCCCCCGCAGAGAGAGGGCTAGCAGCGAAGGGCGCCACTCAACCACCGGCGCGCGCTGTGCCACCCCTGGACAGGGACACAAGCGGCTGCGCCCGGCCCCTCTCCCGGCGCGGCAGCAGGAAGGGGCCGAACCGCCCTGCCCCACAGGGCCGCAGCCTGGCGTGAGAGCGGCTGGGGCCAGGCGGGAGCAGCGGAGGCGCGGGCTACGCACCCAGCAGGAGACCGTCCATGTCAAAGATCAGGTGGGTGGCGGGCCGCGGCGGAGCGGGGCGGCAGGAGGAAGCGGCCATGGCGGGGCAGCGGCGGGAGCCGGGAGCACAAGCGGAGGAGCCGGGCGGCGCAAGCGCTGTCAGCCGCCGGCGAAGGGGAGGCGGGCGCCTGCTGCTGCTGTTTGGTAGTGGGGGCGGCGCGGAGCTGGGGCTGGTGCCGTGCGCTGGAGCAAGGGCTGCGGGATGCTCACACGAAGTGCTCTGCGCTGCAGCTTGGGGCCGCGGGCTGCACTGCTTCGCCCCAGGGGAGAAGGGAGCGGGTGCTGCAGTTTTCTGTCTCTCTCCCTCCAGGGCGGCTCTGGATTAGGGAGAGAAACTAAACCACGTGCGGAGAGCATCTGGGCCACAGCCGCAAAAGCAAACTCCATTTGTAGCCTGTGTCACTGAGGCTGTAGGAGCCTCTGTAGTACCCAGGCACAACCCCCACAGTGTATGGAGGCCTGGCCAATTTGATAACTAGGCATAACTCATATCTCTACCCAGAGGCGGAAGCAGACTAAAATAAGGGTATGTCTACACTACGAAATTAGGTCGATTTTATAGAAGTCGATGTTTAGTAACCGATTTTATACAGTCCCCCCTAAGTGCATTAGGTCAGCAGAGTGTGCCCTGAATACCATGGCTAGCATCGACTCACAGAGTGGTATACTGTGGGTAGCTATCCCACAGTCCCCGCTGCCCATTGGAATAATGAGTTAAGCTCCCAATGCCTGATGGGGCAAAAACATTGTCGCGGTTCGTTTTGGGTACATGTTGTCAGTCTCCCTTCCCTCCCTCCCTCCTTGAAAGCAACGGCAAACAATCATTTCATGCCTTTTTTTCCCGGATTATCTGTGCAGACGCCATAGTACAGCAAGCATGGAGCCCATTCAGCTGCATACTGCTTTTGTGAGCATTTTAAACACCTCGCGCATTATCCTGCAGTATGTGCAGAGCCTAACTAGGAGCCGCTAGCATGAGGAAGATTATGAGGAGGACATGGACACACTCGTTCCTAAAAGCACGGGATGTGGTCATTGGGATATCATGGCGGCATTGGGGCATGTTGATACAGTGGAACGCCGATTCTGGGCCCAGCAAACAAGCACAGACTGGTGAGACCGCATAGTATTGCAGGTATGGGATGATTCATAGAATCATAGAATATCAGGCTTGGAAGGGACCTCACGAGGTCATCAAGTCCAACACCCTGCTCAAAGCAGGACCAATCCCCAACTAAATCAGCCCAGCCAGGGCTTCGTCAAGCCTGACCTTAAAAACCTCTAAGGAAGGAGATTCCACCTAATATACAACCTAAACCTCCCCCACTGCAACTTGATACTATTACTCCTTGTTCTGTCATCTGGTACCACTGAGAACAGTCTAGATCCATCCTCTTTGGAACCCCCTTTCAGGTAGTTGAAAGCAGCTATCAAATCCCCCCCTCATTCTTCTCTTCTGCAGACTAAATAATCCCAGTTCCCTCAGCCTCTCCTCATAAATCATGTGCTCCAGCCCCCTAATCATTGTTGTTGCCCTTCGCTGGACTCTTTCCAATTTTTCCACATCCCTCTTGTAGTGTGGGGCCCAAAACTAGACACAGTACTCCAATTGAGGCCTCACCAATGCCAAATAGAAGGGAATGATCACGTCCCTCGATCTGCTGGCAGTGCTCCTCCTTATTCAGCCCAAAATGCCGTTAGCCTGCTTGGCAACATGGGAACACTGTTGACTCACATCCAGCTTCTCGTCCACTGTAACCCCTAGGTCCTTTTCTGCAGAACTGCTGCCTAACCACTCGATCCCTAGTCTGTAGCAGTGCATGGGATTCTTCCGTCCTAAGTGCAGGACTCTGACATATCAAAAGCTTTGCTAAAGTCAAGGAATAACACGTCCACTGCTTTCCCCTCATCCACAGAGCCAGTTATCTCAGCATAGAAGGCAATTAGATTAGTCAGGCATGACTTGCCCTTGGTGAATCCATGCTGCTGTTCCTTATCACTTTCTCTCCTCTAAGTGCTTCAGAATTGATACTTGAAGACCTGCTCCATGATTTTTCCAGGGACTGAGGTGAAGCTGACTGGCCTGTAGTTCCCCGGATCCTCCTTCTTCCCTTTTTTAAAGATGGGCACTACATTAGCCTTTTTCCAGTCATCCGGGACCTCCCCCGATCACCATGAGTTTTCAAAGATAATGGCCAATGGCTCTGCATTCACATCCGCCAGCTCCTTTAGCACCCTTGCTAAAATGCAGTGCATTCAGCCCCATGGACTTGTCCAGCTTTTCTAAATAGTCCTGAACCACTTCTTTCTCCATAGAGGTCTGGTCACCTCCTCCCCATACTGTGCTGCCCAGTACAGTAGTCTGGGAGTTGACCTTGTTCGTGAAAACAGACGCAAAAAAAGCATTGAGTACATTAGCTTTTTCCACATCCTCTGTCACTATGTTGCCTCCCACATTCAGTAAGGGGCCAAAACTTTCCTTGACCACCTTCTTGTTTCTAACATACCTGAAGAAACCCTTCTTGTTACTCTTAACATCCCTTGCTAGCTGCAACTCCAAGTGCGATTTGGTCTTCCTGATTTCTCTCCTGCATGCCTGAGCAATCTTTTTATACTCCTCTCTGGTCATTTGTCCAAGCTGCTTGTAAGCTTCTTTTTTGTGTTTAAGATCAGCAAGGATTTCACTGTTAAGCCAAGCTGGGCGCCTGCCATATTTACTATTCTTTCTACACATCAGGATGGTTTGTTCCTGTAAACTCAATAAGGATTCTTTAAAATACAGCCAGCTCTCCTGGACTCCTTTCCCCCTCATGTTATTCTCCCAGGGGATTCTGCCCATCAGTTCCCTGAGGAAGTCAAAGTCTGCTTTTCTGAAGTCCTAGGTCCGTATTCTGCTGCTCTCCTTTCTTCCTTGTGTCAGGATCCTGAACTCGACCATCTCATGGTCACTGCCTCCCAGGTTCCCATCCACTTTTGCTTCCCCTACTAATTCTTCCCTGTTTGTGAGCAGCAGGTCAAGAAGAGCTCTGCCCCTAGTTGGTTCCTCCAGCACTTGCACCAGGAAATTGTCCCTTATCCTTTCCAAAAACTTCCTGGATTGTCTGTGCACCGTTGTATTGCTCTCCCAGCAGATATTGGGGTGATTGAAGTCCCCCATGAGAACCAGGGCCTGTGATCTAGTAACTTCTGTTAATTGCCTGAAGAAAACCTCGTCCACCTCATACCCCTGGTCTGGTGATCTATAGCAGACTCCCACCATGACGTCACCCTTATTGTTCACACTTCTAAACTTAATCCAGAGACTCTCAGGTTTTTCTGCAGTTTCATACTGGATCTCTGAGCAATCATGCTGCTCTCTTACTTACAATGCAACTCCCCCACCTTTTCTGCCCTGCCTGTCCTTCCTGAACAGTTTATATCCATCCATGACAGTACTCCAGTCATGTGAGTTATCCCACCAAGTCTCTGTTATTCCAGTCACATCATAATTCCTTGACTGTGCCAGGACTTCCAGTTCTCCCTGCTTGTTTCCCAGGCTTCTTGCATTTGTGTATAGGCACTTAAGATAACTCGCTGATCGTCCTGCTTTCTCAGTATGAGGCAGGAGTTCTCCCCTCTTGCGCTCTCCTCCTTGTGCTTTCTCCTGGTATCCCACTTCCCCATTTACCTCAGGGCTTTGGTCTCCTTCCCCCGGTGAACCTAGTTTAAAGCCCTCCTCACTAGGTTAGCCAGCCTGCGTGCGAAGTTGCTCTTCCCTCTCTTCGTTAGGTGGAGCTCTTCTCTGCCTAAAAATCCTTCTTCTTGGAACACCATCCCATCGTCAAAGAATCCAAAACCTTCTTTCTGACACCACCTGTGTACCATTCATTGACTTCCACGATTTGACGATTTCTACCCGGGCCTTTTCCTTCCACAGGGAGGATGGACAAAAACACCACTTGCGCCTCAAACTCCTTTATCCTTCTTCCCAGAGCCAGGTAGTCTGCAGTGATCCATTCAAGTCATTCTTGGCAGAATCATTGGTGCTCATGTGGAGAAGCAGGAAGGGGTAGCGATCCGAGGGCTTGATGAGTCTTGGCAGTCTCTCCGTCATATCGTGAATCCTAGCTCCTGGCAAGCAGCACAATTCTTGGTTTTCCCGGTCGAGGCAGTAGGTAGATGACTCAGTCCCCCTTAGGAGGGAGTCCCCGACCACCACCACCCACCTCCTTCTCTTGGGAGCGGTGGTCATGGAACCTCCATCCCTAGGACAGTGCATCTCATGCCTTCAATCGGTGGAGTCTCCTTCTGCTCCCTTCCCTCAGATGTATCATCTAGTCCACTCTCCGCATTAGTACCTGTGGAGAGAACATGAAAACGGTTGCTCACCTGTATCTGCATTGCTGGTACATGGATGTTCCTCTTTCTTCTTCTGGAGGTCACATGCTGCCAATTTTCTTCACCGTCCTGTCCCCGTTGTGCAGCCTGCTCTGATTCTTCAGAATGGTGTGCCCATAGAAGCATATCCTGACGTCTGTCCAAGAAATCTTCATTTTCTCTTATGAAATGCAGATACTTGTTTCTTCAGACCTTGAACCTTCTCTTCCAATATGGAGACCAGCTTGCAGTTTGTACAGACAAAGTTGCTTCTGTCCTGTGGAAGAAAGACAAACATGGCATATCCTGTGCAGGTCACAACAGCTGAACACTCACCATCCATATTATTTTCCTTCTCAGATCTTCCTCAGCTGTTGAAGTAACTACTCGGAGAAGCCTGCAAGCTGAAAGCTGCAGTGGGCTCTCCCCAGGCAAACTCCCAGGCAAACTCCCTCTGTTAGTCACTCTATGATTCTATGAACTCTATGTACTCTGTTTATGCTGTGGGTGGTTTCCTATTGGCACTGTTGACATCTTAGCCCCAATCTTGTAAAATCGTGCAGAACTTTAATGGGATTTGCAAGAGTAAAGCTACTCATATGTCTTAAATGCAGGATCAGAGCCATAAATGGTCCAAAGTGGCTCAAACCTATCTAAAGATTTTCTTGAAGAAAACTAGGGTGACTAGATGTCCCAACATTAGGGGCTTTGTTTTTTATAGGCGACTATTACCCCCCCCCCCCCCCATCCTGATTTTTCACACTTGCTATCTAAAGAAAGCATAAAATGGAGTCAAAGAAATTGTGTAAACTAGTTTGCTTACGTGGTAGTTTGTTATATGCTGGTTTGTTTACGGCATGATGAACTGCTGATTAGTTGTTTTCAGAAGTCCAAAGAGGTTGCAGAAACAGACTAGAATCTTCTCACAATCAGGGGAGTCTCCATACTTAGCCTCTGGAATTTCTTTTGATTGAGCAATTTTAATAGGACAAGGTTGTTGCCACCCCTTTGGGACATTTCTTGGCTGGGGAACATTTGGCATCTTACACAGCATGTAGGAGGTGTCAAAATCATTATTACATGTACCAAGTGGCATTGATTTTTTTTTTTTAACTTTATTCATGATTTTTCATTGCTTCGAGTTGGCAGTTCTGCTTTAAGCCTTGTCCAGTCTGGAAGAAATTATGCTCTTTTAAAACATGTTGGCTTCCACACCACTATGCACAGCATGTAAAATTTAAAAGTCTTTGCCAGATCAGGACCTGAGTGCATACTCGTGTGACCTTGCTGAATGGGTATTAATAATGATTACTGCAATTTCCTCTCAGCAAGAAATAATTGTGTTGTCACCAGACAGCATGTTTTTACTTTGGTCTGGTGTACACTGTAGATAGGATTGCCAACTTTCTAATCGCACAAAACTGAACACCTTTGACCCTCCCCCCACCCCGCCCCTTCCCCAAAGCCCTGTGCCTTCTCCGAGGCCGTACCCCCACTCACTCTATCCTCCCTCCCTCTGTCACTCGCTCTCTCCCACCCTCACTCACTTTCACTGGACTGGGGCAGGGGGTTGGGGTGTGGGAAGGGGTGAGGGCTCCGGCTGGGAGTATGGGTTCATAGAATCATAGAATATCAGGGTTGGAAGAGACCTCAGGAGGTCATCTAGTCCAATCCCCTGCTCAAAGCAGGACCAATCCCCAACTAAATCATCCCAGCCAGGGCTTTGTCAAGCCTGACCTTAAAAACCTCTAAGGAAGGAGATTCTGCCACCTCCCTAGGTAACCCATTCCAGTGGGATGGGGCCACAATTGAGGGGTTCAGGGTGCGGGAGGGGGCTCAGGGCTGGGACAGAGAGTTTGGGTGTGTGGGGGGGTGAGGTCTTCGGCTTGGGGGGGGTGCATGCTCTGCAATGGGGCTGGGGATGAGGGATTTTGGGTGAAGGAGGGGTAGGGTGACCAGACAACAAGTGTGAAAAATCGGGACGGGGGTGGGGGGTAATAGGAGCCTATATAAGAAAAAGACCCAAAAATCGGGACTGTCCCTATAAAATCGGGACATCTGGTCACCCTAAGGAGGGGGCTCCAGGCTGGGGCCGAGGTGTTCGGAGTGCGGGAGAGGGCTTGTCAAGGCTGTATCCCCACTTTGAACTTTAGGGTACAAATGTAGGGGCCTGCATGAAAACTTCTAAGCTTAACTACCAGCTTAGCTCTGGTCCCGCTGCCACCATTCCCACTGGATTCCCTCCCTGGGAAGCCTTGAGAAACCTCTCACCAATTCCCTGGTGAATACAGATCCAAACTCCTTGGATCTTAAACAAGGAGAAATTGACCCTTCCCCCCTCCTTCCTTTCACCAACTCCTGGTGAATACAGATCCAAACCCCCTTGGATCTTAAAACAAGGAGAAATCAATCAGGTTCTTAAAAAGAAGGCTTTTAATTAAAGAAAAAGGTAAAAATCATCTCTGTAAAATCAGTATGGAAAATAACTTTACAGGGTAATCAAACTTAAAGAGCTCAGAGGACCCCCCTCTGTCTTAGGTTTAAAGTACAGCAAACAAAGATAAACACTCTGGTAAAAGGTACATTTACAAGTTGAGAAAACAAAGTAAAACTAAGACGCCTTGCCTGGCTTTTTTACTTACAAGTTTGAAATAAGAGAGACTTGTTTAGAAAGATGGGGAGAACCTGGATTGATGTCTGGTCCCTCTCAGTCCCAAGAGCGAACAACCCCATAAAACAAAGAGCACACACAAAAGCCTCCCCCCACCCCCCAAGATTTGAAAGTATCTTGTCCCCTTATTGGTCCTTTGGGTCAGGTGTCAGCCAGGTTACCCTAGCTTCTTAACCCTTTACAGGTAAAAGGATTTTGGAGTCTCTGGCCAGGAGGGATTTTAGTACTGTACATGGAGAGCTGTTACCCTTCCCTTTATAGTTATGACAGGGCTCAAGGCCGAGGCAGGGGGTTGGGGTGTGGGAGGGGATGTGGGCTCTAGCTGCGGGTGTAGGCTCTGGGATGGGGTTGGGAATGAGGAGTTTCGGGTGCAGGAGGGGATATGGGCTCTGGGAGGGAATTTGGGTGTGGGAGTGAGTTCAGGGATGGGATAGGGGGTTGGGGTGCAGGAGGGAGTGTGGGGCTCTGGGAGGGAGTTTGGGTGAGGGAGGGGGCTCAGGGCTGGGGTAGGGGGTTGGGGTGCGGGAGGGGTTGCAGGCTCTGGGAGGGAGTTAGGGTGTTGGAGGGGGTTTCAACTTGGGCCAGGGGATTGGGGTGTGGGAGGGGATTCAGGGTGTGGGCTCTAGCTGGGTGGCACTTACCTCAGGCAGCTCCCAGAAGTGGCCAGCATGTATGGACGGCTCCTAGGCAGAGGGGTCAGGGAGTTCTGCCCGTGCCCGCAGGCGCCGCCCCCACAGCTCTCATTGGCCACGGTTCCTGGCCGATGGGAGCTGCGAAGCCGGCGCTCAGGGTGAGAGCAGCATGTGGAGCCCCGTGGCCCCGCTGCCTAGGAGCCGGACATGCCGGCCACTTCTGGGAGCCTGCCTTAGCCCTGCTGTGCTACCAACCAAACTTTTAGCAGTCTGGTCAGCGGTGCTGACTGGATCTGCCAGGGTCCCTTTTTGACCCGGCATTCCAGTCAAAAACCGGATGCCTGGCGACCCTAACTGCAGAGTTAAATCGACGCAAGGCAGCTTACGTCGATCTAACTATGGAAGTGTCTACACTTAAATTTCGCTTCAGCTGACATTACTGCCCCGCTATGCCCACTTGATAATTTCATCTCCATGAGAGATGTAGAGTCAAAATCGATGTAGTTTGGTCAATACAGCGTTAGTGTAGACACGGCAGGGCTTATGTCGACTGTTACTAGCTTTCAGGAGCCACTGCTGACAGTACAATCAATACAAGTACTGCTGGTGAGGATGTGCACCGCCAACACAATGAGCAAAGTATAGACATGCACAAGCTATGTAATTACAGCGGCAGCCAGGGCTATCCCTAGGGGGATATGGGGCCCAGGACACACACACTCCCGACCTGGATGGGGGGGACCCCGATTTGCCATACCCTAGGGATGGCTCTGGAGGCAGCTGTATGCTAACATAAGTTAGGTCGACTTAATTTTGTAGTGTAAACATGGCCCTTGTCTCAGATACCAAGTATGTCACTTTTCCTAATAATTTTATCAACTGGGAATTGGATTGTGATCTTTAAAAAGCAAACAAACACACACACAATGCATGGACAAAAGAAAAAAGGTGAATCTGTTATGTGGCAAATTCCTTTAAAATTGACGCAGTGCTTAGAATACCAGCATATCAGTTGCTTCAAAAGCTGCTGAAAGAGTGTAGGCAGTTTATCAGGGTTTCTAGCAAGGATTTGTTTATCAAGCATGTCTAACAAATACCAGTGTAGTCAGTGATTAGAAGGGTAGTTGTACATATAATTTAATACATTTTCCCTAATATAATATTCTAATGAATGTAGCTTTGTCACCTATATTAGTTGATAATGTGACATCAGTACTCACTGACTGCAAGAAATTACATCATAATGAGCCATGTAACATGAGACAGTGATTTTTTATATGCAAAAAAGAATGTTTTCTGTACATTTTGTTTTAAAAGAGATTCCTTCTAACTTTTTGAAAATGTAACCAAACTATCTTTACCAAAAAATTGGTCTGTTTCATGCAGAGCTTTTGAATATGTTAAAAATTAGTGAATCCCAGGCAGATCCCATTCTATAAATCAAACAATCCTTGTATTCTAAGGGAGACTAGTCTTACAGCTGGATGCTCTGCATTACAAAATTGTATTGGGTTTAAACATGATTGTGATCAAGTTAGCTGACTGAAAGATGATCGTAATTTGCCCTACTCTACATTGGCTGGGTTAATTGTGATCAGCATTATGTCAGCTAATTCTTCACAGTTACATTCCAATACAAGAAAATCCTCCAGTATAAATAGACAAGCCCCCTTAGATTTATTCAGTATAATTACATCCACTTAATGGACAAATGAAGGGGGGAAGTCCAAGCAGACACAATAAGGTCATAGTATAGTATCCTCACAAACAACTGAAATAGCTAATTCCAGTTTTATTGGATGCCATTACATAATTTGACTCATAAATATCACAACAATCGTGTTTTATTGAAACTGGGGAAGAAAAAAAAGGGAGGGTGCGAAGGGAAATGGTA
Organism: Terrapene triunguis; assembly: GCF_002925995.2. Classification (NCBI taxonomy): domain Eukaryota; kingdom Metazoa; phylum Chordata; order Testudines; family Emydidae; genus Terrapene; species Terrapene triunguis. Next base: position 3,164,621 of record NW_020664373.1, read on the forward strand.
TAACTGTCTTTCTTATTTTAATGACTTTATTTTTAATTTTAAACTTTTCCATGTGATGTGATGAGGTATGACCCATTTAAATAATTTGTTCAGTTGTGATTTGTGAGACCATTCAGTGGGGCATTGGTCCTGCACCTGGTAATGCACCTGTCATTGGTCACTGTCAGTAGACAGGATACTGGGCTGGATGGACCTTTAGTCTGACCCAGTATGGCCATTCTTATGTTCTTATGTTGAGATTAGTGATACCCAGACGGCTAATAAGGAGGCATGGTCTGCTTGATGAGAAGGATGGAAATGGGGTATAGGGATACAATCATGGTGTTAGACCCTGAACCTGCACAGATTAAGCAAATGCTTAACTTTACATACTGTGAATAGTCTCAATGACGCTCAGTGCATATAGCTAAGCATGTGCGTAAGTCTTTACACCAGTGGTTCTCAATCAGGAATGCGTGTACTCCTGGGGGCACATGGAAGTCTTCCAGGGGGTACATCAACTCATTTAGATATTTGCCTAGTTTTACAACAGGCTACAAAAAAAGCACTAGCGAAGTCAGTACAAACTAAAATGTATACAGACAGTGACTTGTTTATACTGCTCTATATACTATCCACTGAAAGGTAAGTACAATATTTATATTCTAATTGATTTATTTTGTAATTATATGGTAAAATGAGAAAGTAAGCCATTTTTCAGTAATGGTGTGCTGTGAAACTTTTGTATTTTTATGCCTGATTTTGTAAGCAAGTAGTTTTTAAGTGAGGTGAAACTTTGGGGTATGCAAGACAAATCAGACTCCTGAAAGGGTATAGTAGTCTGGAAAGGTTGAGAGCCACTGCTTTTTTACATGATCAGGGCCTTACTTGGTATGGTCAAGTGTGAAGGGTCAGTTATATTTTGTTGGTTTTTAATAAATATAAATTAACACCCTGTGGACGATACTGGAAAAGGATATTTTTTAAAAATACCTCAGTCCCCCAAAAGAACAATGTTCTTAGGTTTTGTACAGGCAGAGAGAATTTCACCTATAGGCAACATCTGTTGGAAATGTTCAGGTGCATGTGAGTGCAACTGAATGCCCAGTTAGGGGCGCAATAGCCAGTTTTAGGTATGCAGCTCAAGTACCATTTTTTTGTGTTAATAATGTTACCTTAGTATCATTCCCTAACTCAGGACCTGGGCCCTGATTTAGGAAAGAATTTAAGCATTTACACAGGGTTACCATATTTCAGCAAGCAAAAAAGAGGATGGGAGGAGCCCCGCCCTAGCCCCGTCCCTGCCCCTCCCACTTCCCGCCCCCCTCAGAACTCCCAACCCGCCCCCCGTTCCTTGTCCCCTGACTGCCCCCTCCTGGGACCCCTGCCCCTAACTGCCCCCC
>NW_020664373.1:3221002-3221496 GCF_002925995.2 Terrapene triunguis
ATGCAAAGTGCTCCACTTAGGAAGAAAAAATCAGTTTCACACATACAGAATGGGAAGAGACTGTCTAGGAAGGAGTATGGCAGAAAGGGATCTAGGGGTTATAGTGGACCACAAACTAAATATGAGTCAACAGTGTGATGCTATTGCAAAAAAAGCAAACATGATTCTGGGATGTATTAACAGGTGTGTTGTGAGCAAGACACAAGAAGTCATTCTTCCGCTCTACTCTGCTCTGGTTAGGCCTCAACTGGAGTATTGTGTCCAGTTCTGGGCACCGCATTTCAAGAAAGATGTGGAGAAATTGGAAAGGGTCCAGAGAAGAGCAACAAGAATGATTAAAGGTCTTGAGAACATGACCTATGAAGGAAGGCTGAAAGAATTGGGTTTGTTTAGTTTGGAAAAGAGAAGACTGAGAGGGGACAGGATAGCAGTTTTCAGGTATCTAAAAGGGTGTCATAAGGAGGAGGGAGAAAACTTGTTCACCTTAGCCTCTA